>NC_028637.1:56114157-56115021 GCF_001406875.1 Solanum pennellii
TAACTTCTCTGCATTGTAAGTCATCTTGACCGGGATAAAGTGGGCAGACTTAGTTAACCTGTCAACAATTACCCAAATAGAATCAAACTTAGCCAATGTCTTTGGAAGACCAACCACAAAATCCATTGCAATTCTTTCCCACTTCCATTCAGGAATGGGCATTCTCTGAAGTGTTCCTCCAGGCCTCTGGTGTTCATACTTTACTTGCTGACAATTCGGGCATTGGGCAACAAAATAAGCAATGTCACGCTTCATTCTACTCCACCAAAAATGTTGCTTTAGGTCATGATACATCTTGGTTGTACCAGGATGTATAGAATACCTTGAACTATGAGCCTCTGTAAGAATAGTGTGCATCAAATCATCCACACGGGGCACACATACCCTTTCTTTAATTCTCAAAACGCCTTCCTCATCAAGTATTGCCTCTTTAGCCTCTCCTCGTAATACCATATCTCGAATTCGGCTCAGCTTCTCATCGGCAAACTCCTTTCCCTTAATCTTTTCAAGAAAAGAAGATCTTGCCTTCATACAGGCCAAAAATCCTCCTTTCTCTAGTACTTCCAGTCTCATGAGGTCATTAGCCAAAGTCTGAACCTCTCTAGCTAATGGGCGTCTGGAAACCTGTGAGTGGGCTAAACTACCCGTGCTCCCTGCTTTTCTACTTAAAGCATCTGCCACCACATTAGCTTTTCCTGGGTTATAAAATATAGTAATATCATAGTCCTTCAATAGTTCCATCCACCTTCTCTGCCTCAAATGCAAATCTTTCTGAGTAAAGACATACTGCAAACTGCGATGATCTGTATAAACTTCACACTTGACCCCATATAGATAATGTCTCCATTGCTTTAATGCAAATAC
>NC_028637.1:56116229-56241450 GCF_001406875.1 Solanum pennellii
GCCTCTTGCCACTGCTCCTCCTCGAGCTACAGTCCCAACGGTTGGCTCAGACGCATCCTGTCCTGCCGGTGCTGGTGTTGACACAGTTGTTGCTCTAGTTCTAACCATCTGCGAGATAGAGTGAGGATGTCAGATACTAATTTGTGTCACCCAGATACCAATTGGACCCAAGTAATAGCACGAAAGAAAGAAAGAATGGAGTTTTCCTAAAGTCCTATAGCCTCTCAAAGAAAAGTAAGGGCGTCCCCCTACCGTTCCTCAAGACTCTACTAGACTCGTTCTTGTGTGATGAGACCAACGAACCTAATGCTCTGATACCAAGTTTGTCACCACCCAAAACGAGCCGCGAGTGGCACCCACACTTATCTTACTAGGTGAGCGAACCAACAATCTAAACCCCAACGTTTAACAGTATATCAATTTTAAATAAATAAATATAATCATAAGATCCAAACACATTAATGAAATAAATTAAATAACTTCTAAAGTATAATACTCATTATCCCCAAAATCTGGAAGTCATCACACCAAGAACATCTATCCTCAAATTACTAAGTCTAAGAGTATTAAGAAACTAAAATAAGTAAACAGATGGTCAATGTACGAACTTCAAGGACATCAAGACATGAATGAGAGAATCCAGTCCGAGCTAGGAACAATAGCTCACCCTGAAATCTGATGTGCTAAAGACTGGCTAGAGTTGCGGACGAGTCGAAGTCAACGGTGCACTTGCTGCACTCCACAAAACCACAAGAAGGAAATAAAAGTAGGGGTCAGTACAAGGCACAAGTACTGAGTAGGTATCATCGGCCAACTCAAAATAGAAAGCAATATATATTGAATAATAATATAAAATCAACCACAATACTTAACAGGTGACAATCAACAAGTACAAGAACCATTGGCAACAACACCAAGCACATCCATGAGGACTCAAGCCTCCACACCATACTCATTTAGGAAAAAATAGTTTCTTCGAAATTGAGTATATTAATATGATTCAAGATTACTTCTCTATATTCCTATCGTGTCGGAACGTGACACTCCGATCCCCTAATGATACGTGTCAGAACGTGACACTCCGATCCATTATTCCTACCGTGTCAGAACGTGACACTCCGATCCATTATTCCTATGTGTCGGAACGTGACACTCCAATCCATTATTCCTACCGTGTCGGAACGTGACACTCCGATCCATCTATCCCTACGTGTCAAAACGTGACACTCCGATCCATCTATCTCATTATTTTAGTTCATCAAGCTTTCTTTATGTCAAGCATCATCTTAATAAAGAGGATTTAAGATTGAAAATTCAACAGTCTCATCATTATAACCACAACAATTATACGATCACAACATACAAACACACAATCAAGCATATAGAAGACTTTACAATACCACCCAATACATATCAATCGCTATTTAGAGTTTATCTATCACATAGACATAAACCATAACCTACCTTCACCGAAGAATTGTGATCGAGCAAGCTATCTCCAATGCCTTTGCTTTCCTCTTCGTTCTCTCTCTCTCGCTCGCTCGTTCTCCCCTCTCTGTCTTTTTCTTTTTCTTCCCAGATTCTTTTTCTTTACCCTAATTATCATATAATTCATTATGATAAGAGTAACCCATTATTTATTTTAAGGTTATCTCCTTTAACCCTCCAAGTAATTAAATTATTAAACTTAACCCACTAATTTCATAAAGTTTGTCATGAATAGTCCAAAACACCCCTTTAAAACTTTTAGCAGAATTCTTACCCAGTTAGGTTTACGCAACCTGTGACGGTCCGTCGTGTCTGCGACGATCCGTCCTGCATGTCCTTCAGAAAGTTCAGAGAGTCAAATTCAGTAAAGGGTTTGTGACGGTCCGTCGTACCTACGACGGTCCGTCCTGCAGTTCCGTCGTGAAGTTTAGAGAGTCTATCTCAGTACCCAGATTTCAGAGTTGAAGTGTTTTGGAACGAAGACGCTCGACAGGCCGTCGTGACCATGACGGTCCGTCGCGTGGTCCGTCGACTCAGTCAGTTTTTGTCAGAAATATTTCTACTGCTCAAACCGACTAAACAGGTTGTTACACGAAGTCACTGGTTACATCTAGGATGTGCTCCCTGGTCCTGAAAAATTTGGTAACAGAACATAAGGTTGAGTAATATTTGGATTGATGTCTCAGTAAACCGCGTCTACGTAGAGTCTTGTTCATAAATGTGAAGCGCACCACACTTATGAATGAGAGGATATGTGATGCTTAGGAAATTCTCACCTCTTTCTTATTCTTGAAGTCGTACCTCGAGAGTCTTGACTCTATGTGTCCTTTTTCTTTTAACACTTTTATTATGGTTATAGGCTATGACTACTAGAAGGCAGCCTCATGAAGAGTTGAAGAGGAGATTGCTAATGCAGGAGTTCCTCCCCAAGACAATCAAGCTCCTCCTCAAGAACGAGCTCCACAAGGTGACCAAGATCCGGTCAATTTTCCCACTGTGAGTGATGGAGCTATGACGATGACTTTCATAAACTTGGCTTAAGTCATGACTACTCAAGCTCAATCGGTATCTACTCAAGCTCAAGCTTTGGCAGCTCAAGGAAACCGAGAAGTTGGACCACGTGTGAACCAAAATGCTAGTACCATGGCTTCTTGCATGAGGGACTTCACTAGGATGAAACCTCTGATGTTCTTTGGGTCTAAGGTGAATGAAGACTCCCAAGACTTTTTTTGATGAGTTCTATAAGATCTTTTGTGTTATGTAAGTGAGTACAAATGAGATGGTCGAGCTAGCTGCATATCTACTCAAGCATGTGTCTCAAACTTGGTACACTCAATGGAGGGACAATAGGGCTTTAAGAGCGGGTCCCATCAGTTGGGAAGTCTTTAAGAGGGCATTTCTTGATAGGTTTTTTCCAAGGGAAAAAATAGAGGCAAAAGTTGAAAAGTTCATCAACCTTCGTTAAGTCAGTATGAGTGTTCTAGAATAATCTTTGAAATTCATTAAGTTGTCTATGTATGGCTCTTCTTTGGTGTCCAATCCTATATATGAAATGAACCATTTTGCAACGGGTGTGTCCGTTGATCTTGTGGAAGAGTGCTGTTCGGTGATGCTACATGAAAACATAGAATTTCTCGTTTAATGGTGTATGCTTAATAAGTTGAAGAGAGTGGGATTAAGAGGAAGAATAGGGAGTTCAAGAGGGCAAGGCCTTATGAAGTAGGTACTTCCTAGGGAAAGTTGGAAATTCAAGACAAGCCTAGTTTCAAAAATAGGGTCTCCAACCAAGTTCCTTCTAATTTCCCCAAGGCTAGTAAGGATAGGGTGTCTAACCATAGGTCCCAAAGGGGAAGGAGTGGAAATTCACTAAGTGAAAAACCTACTTGTACCAAGTGTGGTAAGAAGCATATGGGTGAATGACTAGTTGGGATGGATAATTTTTTGGTTGTGGAGAGAGTAGCCATAAAGTGATAAATTGTCCTATGGTAAAGGGTCAAGGAAAGGGGAGCGATCAAGCACAAGAAAAAGGTACTAATTCTGATGCTCCTAAGAAGAACCGATTCTATGCTCTCCGCTCTAAAAATCATCAAGAGGATTCTCCCAATGTTGTCATCGGTATGTTACAAGCCTTTTCCATTAATGTCCATGTTTTACTAGATACCAGTGTCACCTTATCATTTGTAACTCCCTTAGTGTCCATGAAGTTTAATGTGTTATAGGATGTGTTAATTGAACCTTTTTTGGTTACTACCCCGGTGGGTGTCTCCGTTGCGGCTAGAAGAGTCTTTAGTAGTTGTCCTATAGCATTACCCAATAGAGTTACATTTGTTTATTTGGTAAAAATAGATATGTTGAACTTTTATGTCATATTGGGGATGGATTTTTTACATGCTTGTTTTGATTCTATTGATTGTAGAACAAGGGTAGTTAAGTTCCAATTTCCTAAACCGGTCTTGGAATGGAAGGGGGGAAACTCAATCCTTACAGGTCGAATCATTTCGTGTATAACAGCTAGTAAGTTGATTTCTAAGGGATATCTCTACCATATTATGAGTGTCAAGGACCTTGGGTTTGAAGTTCCTCCGTTATAGTCAGTACCCGTAGAGTAGGACTTTTCGGAAGTCTTTCCTGATAAATTATCTAGAATTCGCCTGAATGGGAAATAGATTTCAGGATAGATTTATTGTCGCGAACCCTATTTGAATTCCTCCTTATCGGATGTCTCCGCCAGAGTTGAAAGAGTTAAAGGTTCAACTAAAAGATTTGCTTGATAAGGGTTTTTATTCCACCAAACATATCTCCATGGGAGCTCTGGTGTTGTTTGTGAAAAATAATGATAGGTCCTGTAGGATGTGCATTGACTACTGTAACATAATGAAGATCACCATAAGGAATAGGTATCCTCTCTCTATGATAATGATTTGATTAATTAACTCCAAGGATAGAGTTACTTTTCAAAAATTTATTTGAGGTCGGGATATCACCAACTTAGGGTGAGAGGTGAAGATATACCTAAAACGTCTTTATGAACTAGGTATGGTCCTTATGAGTTCCTAGTTATGTTCTTTGGGTTAACTAATGCCCCGGCGGATTTATGGACCTTATGAATAGAGTGTTCCGAAGTTACCACTCTTTTTAATTGTCTTCATTTATGATATGTTGGTTTTTTTAAGGGTAAGGATTAGTATATGAACCATTTAAGGGTAGTATTGCAAGTCCTTAAGGAACATCAACCCTTTTCCAAATATAGTAAGTGTGAGTTTTTGTTGAGATTGTTGTTTTTCTTTGTCACATTATCTTAAGTAAGGGTATAGAGGTCGATCCAAAGAAAATAGAAGTGGTTAAGAATTGGCCTAGACTTTTAACTCCAACCGATATTCGAAGTTTCTTGGCGTTCAGCCGGTTATTATAGGTGTTTTGTTGATGGATTTGCATCTATTGCTTTTCTTTTGACAACATTAACCCAAAAAAAAGTTATGTTTGAGTAGTCAGAAGCTTGTGAAAGAAGTTTCCAAGAGTTGAAGGATAAGCTTACCCCAACTCTGTTGTTGACTTTACAAGATGGTACTAAAGGGTTTTGTGGTGTATTCTGATGCTTCTCGAGTAGTTTTGGGTTGTGTACTCATGCAACATGGTACGGTGATAACTTATACTTTTAGACAACTCAAGGTGCACGAGAAGAACTATCCAACTCATGACCTTGAATTAGCGGTCATAGTGTTTGTTTTGAAAATATGTAGCATTACATATATGGACTCCATGAGGATGTATTTACAAATCACAAAAGCCTTCAATATGTTTTAACTCAAAAGGAGTTGAATCTTCGAACAAAAGATGGTTGGAACTTTTGAAGGACTATGACATGAGTGTTCTCTACCACCTCGACAAGGCCAGTGTGGTTGCGGAGGCTCTAGGTCAAATGTCAATGGGTAATGTAACCCATGTTCCTGATGATAAAAAACAGTTAGTGAAAAAGGTATATAGATTGCCTTAGTTGGGCTTGAAAGATTCTCTAAAAGGAGGTCTATGGTTCATCATAATTCCGAATCATCTTTAGTGGTTGAGGTGAAGTCTAAGCAACACCTTGATAATGCATTGATGAAGTTAAAGGAATCAATTCTTAGCAAGTTCAATAAGGCATTCTACCAAGGGGGATGGGGTACTTAGTTACAAGGTAGATTGTGTGTACCGGATGTGAATGGTCTAGGAAGAATAATTTTGGAAGAAGCCCACGGTTCTTGATATTTCATTCATTTGGGTGCTACCAAAATGTATCGTGATCTTCAAGTGGTCTATTGGTGGGACGGTTTGAAGAGGGCTATAGCGGAGTTTGTGGCTAAGTGTCCTAATTGTCAGCAAGTCAAGGTCGAGCATCAAAGATTGGGAGGTCTATCTCAAGTGATGGATGTTCCTACTTGGAAGTAAGAAGATATTAATATGGACTTTGTAATGGGTTTTTCTCAAACCCGGAGGTAAAATTATTCAATATGGGTGATAGTTGATAGATTGATGAAATTTTCCCACTTTCTCTTCGTATAATTACTTATTCAGCGGAAAAATATGCTAGGTTATACCTTAATGAGATTTTGAGTTTGCATGGGATCCCTTTGTCCATCATCTAGGATAGAGATGCCCATTTCACTTCTAGTTTTTTGAGGTCTTTTCAAAAGGGGTTAGGTACTCCAGTGAATCTTAGTATCGCTTTTAAACCTCAAACGAATGGTCAAGCGAGTGCACCATCACACCCTGGAAGATATGTTAATATCTTGTGTTATTGACTTCAATGTTGATTGGGATGATCATCTACCGTTGATAGAGTTCTCCTACGATAATAGATACCATTTGAGTATTTCCATGGCACCTTTTGAAGAACTCTATGGTAGGAGATGTAGGTCTCAATTTGGGTGGTTTGAGGTATGTGAGTCTTCACTCCTTATTCAGGAGAGAATCTATGAGGCTTTGGAAAATGTTCGGATGATAAGAGATAGGTTAACAACAACCTATAGTCCGTAAAAGTCTTGTGGCGACAATAGAAGAAGAGACCTTGAGTTTGAAGTAGGTGATTGAGTCTACTTGAAGATTTCACCTATGAAAGAGGTGATGAGATTTGGTATAAAGGGAAAGTTTAGTCCCTGGTATTGTGGGTCCTTATGACATTTTGAAACAGGTCGGGAAAGTTTCTAATGAGTTGTAATTACCAAGTGAATTAGCCCCGGTTCACCCCATATTTCATGTCTCTATGATTAAGAAATGTATGGGCGACCGAGTGTCTCTTCTCCCTATTGAAGGGTTAGGGGTGAATGAGAATCTTTCTTATGAAGAGGTTCCGGTTGATATCCTAGATCATCAAGTCAAAAAGATGAGGACAAATATGTCGTCTCCTTAAAAGTCCTATGGAGAAACCATCTAGTTGAGGGTGAAACATGGGAGGTCGAGGCCGACATTAAGTTCTTTCATCCTAATCTCTTCGCTCTTACTCCTATTCAAAGTTGAGGCTATTAGTTCCTCTTAAAATAAAAATCATGAATAATGTGAACTTGCCTTGTTTTTCTAAATATGTGCATATCTTAGTAAAGGTCAATGCTAAAATGAGTTTTCATGAAAAATGTCTCTTATTTAACTTTCACTTATTTGTGTTGTGTGTATATTTGCCTTCATGAAATTGTAGGAAGCATATTTAATGTTTTCTATTAAGAAGGTTTTCATGGTAAATCTTGATGTTCATGTTGAGCTCATGTTGATATTAAGAAGATAATTCCTCACTATGTTATATGACGTGTTGAGCTCTTATATGTGGTAAATTGTGATTTGAATTGCTATGTGTAACGTCATGTTTATATGTTCAATGAAGTTGTAAAGTACTCCTATGAGATTGTCACTCGTGATTATATGTTGTTAATATTGTTATGTTTATTGGTTGGACTACTAGTATTGAGTCTCTTTCTCTCCCTATAAAAAGATTTAGGTGTCATTCGGAGACAAATGTTCCTAAGAGGAGGTAATGTAATACTTCGGAAGTACATGACTTAGTCTAGAGCCTCACTAGATCAACTAAGCCTTAAAACAGTTTTTCTAAGCCTACACAAAGGTAATAAACTCAATTAGGAAGTTTACGAGTCAAAATGTCAGGAAACGACCACAACGTCTGGATATTTGTGAAAGATGAGCTACTATACCTTTATGTGTTTCAAGGGTCTCAAGAGTTGGAATTAAGCCAAATTTGGTAAAAAGTCTTAGAATATATGTTAGAGTGTGATTAGGGTCGAAACTTCCAGGTACGACTCCCCAAGGACCACCCTAAGGGTTCTTGAGGAAGACCCTACATTTGACCCTCAAAAAAATAGTTTTGTGGCAGTGTGCAACCACAAGACCAAATGACGAGTCGTCGATGGTACGACGCTCCGTCGATGGTGCTCGTTAGTTGACACTTAGCCTCAGCACAAAAAGGCTCCAAAAATGAGTCTATGACAAAAACTACGGATTACCAGTACATTCTGTGTCTGGTCAACGGGGAGTCATCAATTAGGCCCCTGGTGCACTACCTAATTTCAGTCAAGATTAGGATAGTTAGTTAATTATTTCATATATTAATTAGGGGTTAAAGGGTGATTAATTAAGTTAGTTGGGTACTATAAAAGATTTAGATTTCATTAAACTAACCTAACACCCCATTATTTCCCAAACATAATTAGCTCTCACTTCTCTCTACTATCTCTCTCTAATTTTAAAGACCCCCATTGAAGACCAAGGTTCACACTTCATTATGTATACAAGATCAAGGGTTTTATCCATAATTATTCAAGGATTGTTACGGTAAGGAATATATTCACTCTTGGAATCTCTTTCCCTAACAGGCTCTTTAAAAATATTTCCAAAGAAGTCTAAAACTTGGGTTTTCATCCAACTTTGTGGGTACTCTTTCCAATTAATTGAATGTTTGTATTGTATTTATTAATTAATAGACTATGATTGTTTATGGGTTAATTATTGTAATTCCTTAGGTTTTGACCTAGTTTCTCTACAAAATCCATGATTCTTTCTTTTCCCTAACCCTAGGTTATGAATTAGGTTTATTAGTGATTAGGGATGATACAAGTGATTCAGTAATTGTATAATTTACCATTATATGGTGATGGTTGAATTGATGGATAAATATTTTGGAATCAATAGTGAAGTCTTGAAATTGGTTTTACAAGCTACTGGTAAGAGTTTTATGACTATGAGTTCTCTACTTCAATAATGATGGTTTTTTCTTGATGATGATGTTCAATTGAATATGAATGCATGAATAGATTAGGAAGATGATAATATGATGAATATGATGGCATGTTATGAGTATGTTGAATTATGAGATCTTGATAGGGGTATGATCATGCAAGGTTGAATGTGATTCTTTTGTGTACCTTATTATCATATGACTATGATTTGATGATCTCACTAATGTTGGGTTGTGATAAAAGGAAGTTATCATTCTAAACCTAATGAGAAAATGACAGTATTATAAAAGTGGTTAGTCTCTTATGGCCTATATTAAGATTTGATGATTAAGAATGTCTTAAAGACATTTCAAAAAGGGACTTTAAGTTAGCACTGAGCGAATTAGATATGAGAGGTGTCCCTTAACAACGAGGGAAGGTAGGTTCACAATAATTCATATGATATAGAGACTACCATGCACTGTGCATACATGAGTTTCTAGTAAATATCCTAGTTCCTCAAGTATGTGCCAGCATAGGAAAACTAGCTAGTGGATCAACCTAGACTGTTGTGTTCATGTTATGGTTCTACCTTTGAAAGTAGAGCACATTCTTTCGGTGTAGAGTTTCATGACACCGGATTCCATGTTTAGCTTACATCTCTACTGTCAGTTAAGGCGATTGTTCCTGAAATTCAAATGAATGAATGAAAGTAATAAAGATGAACTCTAACTAGGGTGACTTAAGGGGTTTTATTTAGTGTTGGTAAGGGTAAGGGACTTTACCTATGCATTGCACAAGTTGACCTTGAGGGAAGTCCTAGGAGTATGTTCTTATGCATTTCTTTTATGAATGAAATGCTAATTGTTGACTTTACATGATGTTGACCTTATATAATGTTGACTTCATTGATGAACATTATATTGGTCTAAATTGCTATGTATGATGATGACTACACATGATATGATGTTATATGAAGTATAGGCATAGATTATGGTCTCTTCTAGTTTATTTGATTATGTGAGGTTATGGGGCTTCACATGAGCATTGCATTTGTAGGATTGAGGTGGGATTGTGAGTAAGGGTCTTGTATGTTTTGATGCTATGAACTCTAGAACATGAATTGTTTATATAACTCTATGATGATGCTAATCGTGTTGATATTACTTTATGATAATATTGTTCTTGTATATGTTTATGAACTTGTCTTAAGTGATGCTACGATAATTCACTTGTATATGTCCTTATGTGTGCATAAAAGGCTTTCAAAGTGACTTAGCATAGTTTTGAACAAAATATCCCTATGTGCATGGTTTCAATGGTTTTACTTGCATATATTTCCATACTTAGTACATGTGGTTTGTACTAACCCATATTCTTTATTTTTCTACAATTATGTAGGTTCAGGCCATTAAAGAGTAGAAGGTCATTTTCAAGGAAGGCTTGGATTTGTTCCCAAGTTATTAGTGAGTCCTCAAGTTCGAGGATGATGCCACTTTTATATCTTCATTAGTGTTGACTATGTCTATAGACAATTGTGCTTTCCTTACTGAGACTTTGTTGTAAGCCTATATGTGGCATATTGTACTAGTGTAAAGGCTATGCCCAAATATTGTGATTCTATGATCGATGGTTTATATGTGAGACATATAATAGATTACTTCATGAATTGGGTATATTGCATAAATGAGGAGTCTATGTAAAGTTCATAAATGAGAAGTCTATGTAAACTTCATATATGATAAACGAGAAGTCTAAATATTCTTTATTATGTAAACATTTTTAATTTTCTGCAATTTTCTACCTATGATATGCCATGATGTATTCTAAGCTCTAGTCTAAGTCCTCTTTGAGGACGAAGACGTCATTTACTTCTAGGGGGTGCTCCCGGGTCATGACAAGGATGACCAGTACAGTCCGTGGTCTGGTCGACGCCTCGTGGATGGGGTTCTGTCATTTGGGACCTTGTTTCACTGTCCAATTTCGATTGAGTTAGGGATAATTAGTTAATTAACAATTATTTGTTAATGGGTGTTTTAATTAGATAGTTGAGGACTATAAAAGGGTAAAAAACATTAACCTAACCTAACACCTCATAATTTCTCAAACCCAAATCACTACCACTTTTATCTGCTTTCTCTCACTACCCAAAAGACCCATATTAAAGAACAAGGTCAAGATTCACTAGGGCTTCAAGATCAAGGCTTCTTCTACAATTCTCTAAGAATTAACAAGGTATGGAAGCTATTCACTCTGGGGACTCCTTTCTCCAAGAGGTTCTTCAAAGTTTGGTTTTCAATATTCTTCAAAATTATGGTATTCATCCAATTTCGTGGGTTATCTTTCAAACTGATTTAATGTGATATTCTTTTGGTTTATATTTTTAGATTATGAGTTTTTATTGGTGGATTGTTGTAGTTCAATATACTTTGACCTACTTTCTCTAAAAGATCCATGAATAACCCCTTTGCAGTCACCCTAACTATGAATTAGGTTTATATATGATTAGGGATTTGGTAATTTGATGTGTTTAGATGATGATGGTGATTGGATTACTGGATGAATGTTGTGGAATTGAGGGAGAGATATTTAAGGAGATTCTTGGAAGCCATTAGTAAAACTTTTAATATAAATGAGTACTTTACTTCAATTATGTTGGTGTATTCTTAATGATGATGTTCAATTAAAGTATGAAATGTGAATATAATAGGAATAATATGATATGATGAATATGATATCATGTTATGAATATTTTGAATGCGAGATCATGATAGGGGTATGATCATGCAAGATTGAAAGTGATTCTCTTGTGTACCTTATTATTATGACTTGATGTGTTGATCTCACTAATTGTTGGGTTATGATGAAAGGAAGTTCTCATACTAAACTTAAAGAGATATGATCATGATTATACAAGGGTTAGTCTCCTAAGACCTATACTATAAATTAATGTTAAGGATAGCTTATAGACATTTCAAAAAGGGACTTTAGCTTCGCACCGAGAGAACTAGATATGAGAGGTATCCCATCCCTATAGGGAATGTTGGTTAACTATTGTTCTCATGAGATGGAGACTACAATTCAAATGTGCATAAAAGAGTTTCTATAAAATCTCCTAGTTCCTTAACTATGTGCCCCCATAGGAACACTAGCTAGTGGATCCACCTAGAATGTTATGTTCATATTTATGGTTCTACCTTGGCAACTAAATCAACTTCATTCGGTGTAGGGTTTCATGAAACCTGATTCCATGTATAGCTCTTAAGGTCTATTGTCGGTTATGGTGAATGCTCCCGAAAGAAAAATAAATAAAAGAAATTAATAAAACTGGAAACTAACTAGGGTGACTTAAGGGGTACTACCTAGTGTAGGTAAGGGTATGGGACTTTACGTATGAATTTCACAAGTTAGCCTTGAGGGGAGTCGTAGGAGAAGTTCTTATGCACTTATGATATGATTGAAATGTGTGATGTTTGTCCTATGTAATGTTTCTATTATACGATATTGGTTTTATTTTATGAACACGATATTGGTTTAAATTTCTATGTAAATGATGACTACACATGATATGATGTTATATGAGGAAAGGGAATTACTTATGGTCTCTTTAATATTTTACTTGGTTTATGTGGGGTTATTGGGCTTCACATGAGCATTGAACTTATAGGCTTGGGTTGGGATTGTGATTGATGGTCTTGTACGTTTTGATGATATGAACTCTAGAATATGAAATGTTAATATGAATTTATGATGATGCTATTCTTGTGTATGAATATTAACATGTCTTAATGTTGTTGTAATTATTGACTTGTATATGTTCTTGTGTGTGCATAAAGGCTTTCAAAGTGACTTATCATGTTTTTACAGAAAATGTCCCTTTGTGCATGTCTTCTAAAGGTTTTAATTGAATATGTTTTCATACTTAGTACATGTGGTTTGTACTAACTCATATTCTCTCTATTTCTACAATAATGTAGTTTCGGCCATTGAAGAGCTTTAAGGCCATTTTCAAGAAAGACTTGGATAGGTTCCCAAGTTGTTGGTGAGTCCTCAAGTCCAAGGATGATTCCACTATTCTAGCTTTACTATTTGACTACGTCTAAGACAATGTTCATTTCTTATCTTTTGAGACTTTGTTGTAAGTCCTATATGAGGCATATTGTAATAGTGTAAAGGCTATGCCCAAATCTTATACTTCTACAATAGATGGTTATGTGCGAGACAATATTAGACTAGTTTAATGAATTTGACTATGTTGTTAAGCGAGAAGTCTATGTAAACTTCATATTGGATAAACTAGAAGGCTATGTATACTTCATATGTAAAGTTTTTAAATTTTCCGCATTTTCTCTACTTATGATATGCAATTAAGTACGCTAAGGTCTAGTCTAAGGACTCTTCGAGGATGAAGATGTCAGTAACGTCTAGGGAGTGCTCCCCGGTCGTGAAAAATATGGTATCAGAGCCAGGTTTAGAATAATGTAGGATTGATTTCAAAAAATACAACGTCAAGTAAAGTCTTGCTCATTGGTGTGAAGCTCGCCACACTTATGTATGA
Organism: Solanum pennellii; assembly: GCF_001406875.1. Lineage (NCBI taxonomy): Eukaryota > Viridiplantae > Streptophyta > Magnoliopsida > Solanales > Solanaceae > Solanum > Solanum pennellii. The sequence goes on from NC_028637.1 coordinate 56,129,472, forward strand.
GAGGCTATGAGATGCTTAGGAACTCTCACTCTTTTTTTATTCTTTAGTGATGCCTAAGAGTCTTAAATCTATCTAGTTATTTTATTCTAACCCTTTTCTTTTGCTTATAGACAATTAATACAAGAAGGAATAACGCTCGAAGGGTCGAGGAGGAGAATGTGAATGAGGCAGTTCCCCCTCAAGCTCCTCAAAACCCTCAAGTTCTTATTGAAGAAGGGGTTATGTCTAATATTATATAAGAGTGGCTATTCATAGCTTGACTCAAGTGTAGCCACTCAAGTTGCTAGGGATAATAGGGTTCAAGTGAACCCCAGTGCTAGCACTACAGCTTCTAGGATTAGTGATTTCACAAGGATGAATCCCCCTACTTTCTTTGGTTCTAAAGTGGAAGGACTTGTAACGGTTCATTGATGAAGTGTTCAAGGTGCAAGATGCTAAGGGGATGTCTTCAAAAGAAAAGCCAGAACTAGCCACCAACAAACTTAAATATGTGGCTCAAGTTTGTTATGAATAATGGAATGATGAGAAACTATTAGAGAAGGTCCGGTTAATAGGGCTTCCTTCAAGACGGCCTTCCTTGATAGGTTCTTCCCCTTGGAATTAAGGGACAGAGAAATGCAAGAATTTATAAATCTTTGTCAAGGGCGTATGAGTGTGAAAGAGTATAGCCTCAAGTTCACTCAACTATCCAAACATGCTCTTACTAAGGTGGTGGATTCTAGGGCTAAGATGAACAAATTTTTATTGGGATATCCGACCTTGTGGTTAATAAATGTAGGTCAAATATGTTGATTCCTAGCATGGACATCACTCGTCTCATGGTTCATGCAGAACAAATTGATGATAATAAGCTTAAGCAAGTTGGTAGTTAATTGAAGAGGACAAGAGCCGAAGATGGGAACTCTTTCAAGGCTAGATTTGAGGATCAAGATAAGCACAGGTTCAAGAAGAGGTTTTTCCAACCAAGGTCCTTCTAATACTCCAAGGGTCAACTGTAAAGGCCTGCAAGTACACCCTAGAATATTACATAGTCTTCTATTTTTATTGCACACACACACACACACACACACACATCAATACAATAAAATCATGTATAGGCTATAAAATCTTTATTAATCAATTGAAAGGAAATTAACATAATGTCGTTAAGACTAATCAATATCCAAAACCAGAAGTCCTCGAAGTGGTGAGGACCTACCCAACTTGGAGAATGAGAATCAAAGTCTTCCTTCAAAAGTTGTTACAAGCCCTGCAATGACCGGAACCTAAAATGTTGGTAAAAAAAGGAGAAATTGGGTTAGCACATCACTTGTATGAAATATAGGTCCATATGCACACACAACATAGAAATCATGCTAAAAAGGGAACTTTCATTAAAGCATGCTAATTTACTTTGAAAACCCTTATGCACATTCAATAACCAACACAAGTCAATAGTACATATTCATTAAGTCAAGACCATGTTCATCACAAGAGCAATCAATACTATGTCTAGTCAAGTCAATATGCATATCAACATAATTCAGCACATAATCAAGACAACTCTATCATCAAGTCATAACATCAACAAGCATGAATAAGAGTTCATAACATCATAACCAAAGCAACACCATTACTCATGAACCCTAATTAATTCCACTACTGAAATGACAAAGGAAAGCCCCATAACCTTACTCAATCAAGTAAACCTAATAAGAACCATAACCAATGTCCAACTTCACATAGTATATCATTAAGAGTAAACATCATCATACTTTAGCAATAGAGACCCAACATATTTTCATAAGTGAAACCAATATCATATGGTGTCATCAGCATGTAATATCATAATATACATATCATTTACATTTATAAGCATATACATACATAAGAACATCCTTCTAAGAGTTTCCTCAAGGCTAACTAGTGCAATGTATAGGTAGAGTCCCATACCCGTACTTAGATTAAGCTAAACCCCTTAGGTAATCCTAATTAGAGTTCATTCCATCTCTTCATTTTTATGTGAACATCTTGACTTAACCGACATAGACCACATGAGCTAATATGGAATCCGGTGTCATGGAACCCTACAATGAAAGAAGGCGGACTATTTGCCAAGGTAGTACCAAAACATGAACTAGGAGATGTATTTGGGACCCTCTTTATGTTACATGCATGATAGTCTCCAATCTCTTGAGTATATTAGTGATCCTACCTTCCCTATGTGGAAGGGACATTGCTCACTATACTTAACTCGGTGCTAAGCTAGAGTCCTTTTTTAAACGTCTTTAATGCCTTAATTAATCATCATAGCTTAATGTAGGTCATAGGGTCTGTATCTTATATAATCATCATCATCATAGCGCAATAAGAATTGCATGAGTATTGTCCTTTCATTACAATTCATACATATGAGGTTAGCACGTTTATATATTACATCATAATAAGGCACATTGGTAAGTATCACCATCGTTATAACATTTACATTTTTGCCAACAACTCACAAACCATAGCTCAATACATTCCAATTCAAAATCATACCAACCCTATCAATCTTAACATAAGGTATACTTCAATACAACTTCATCACTTAATCCCAAGTAATCATAATTGAAGTAAAGAATTAAGATCACAAGACTTGACCCAATATCCTTCTCAAGTCATCCTCAAGGTCTTACCATCAACCATACAATTTAACCCAAAATGGTTGTAATATTATCACACAATAGTAATAAACATTATAATGAAGTCAATTCAATCACTACACAACAATTCATTCCTAGTTCATAGCCTAAGATTAGGGACTTAGGTCAAATTCATGGTCTACTTCACAACCTAGGTCAATTACTCAAGAACTAGAATAATTGGATTACCATATATCACAATATACTCATAAATTGGCATAATAACATTATAGGATAGTAATTCACACATTAACCAAGCCAATTATATCAATAATATATAATTCAATTCAAGATCACAACTAGGGTGAAGGGGAAAAGGTCATCTTCCATAGACTAGGTCAATTCATCAAGAATTAGTATAATGGAATGATAATACATGTTAAGCTACTCATAATAACCAAAGGAATCATAAACAACGAAATTCACAAGATCATTTCATATTGGAAGGAAACCCACTTGGAACTCAACTTTTTGAAATTAATTTGGAGGAACCCTTTTGGGAAAGAGATCCCAATGGTGAAAGGAATCCCATACCTTAGTAATTGATGGATAATTATGGTTTAAATCCCCCTCTATTCAACCCTATAAGACTCCTTTGCTTGGTATTCAATGGAGTTTCTTTGGGAGAGAGAAAGAAGAGAAAAGGTTGAGCAATTGGGTTTTGGAAATTATTAGAGGTTTGTTTAGTCTAATTAGGTTTGGGGTATTTATATGAGTTATTAACTAACATAATTATGCCTATCTTAACCCCTAACTAGTTACCCCTTAATTAAATAAATGAACTAAGTAAAACAAAACAATCAATCACAGACTTGACATACGAGAACCCAATTAACGGGTCGTAGGTCAGTCGACGGGCAGTGTGGCCTCCGTGCTGCACATCTGTGGTTTTGGGCAGGGATTTGTCCAAAACAACTTATCATTGAATTGGGTAAGTCTTAATGGACGGAGGCATCGAAGCCCCGTTGTTTCACCAACTCCTCGTCGCCTACAATCCGTTGATGGACATTGCCTCATGGCAGCTTTTTGCGAAATTGCAATGGTCCTCCTCAAGGTCCCTTGGTTGGTACTTGGGAGCCGTACCCGGACTTTTTGACTATAACTAAATATAATAATTTTTATATACCTCACCACCAAATTTACTCATTTTTCGACTCTTAAAACTTAATCAAATATGATAAGGCACACTAGCACCCTTTGAACTAGTTTCCGGACGTCATGGACGTTCCTTGACGTTTTGATTCTAGAACCTCCTAAATGACTCATATACATTATAAGTGACTTTAAATCAGTGTTAAAACTATTAGACTCTCATTTTAGGCTCTATATTAGGCTTTAGACTTTCGGAGTATGACACATTCGTCCTCGAATAACACCTTACTAAACTCTTCTTTAAAGGACCTATTCTAGACTAGCAGCCCATCATATATGCATTATACCTAAATACATGTACCCAAATCAAGGAAACAATTCAATTCCAAGCTAAACATAACCATACAAAGACCTCCCATAAAGGCTCCTTATCCCCCACTCGGGAAAAAGCTACACATGTCTTTCTTACCTCAATTCCTCATCATAAGGAACCAGCAAAATCACAAGGCATATCATGATCAAAATAAATTCTGAAAATTTTCATAAATCAATAAAAATCACATACATAAGAGGGACATAAGGAGATCATTCTTAATCACCTTGGATTTGGAGAGCATAGAACCTATTGTTTGCTTTAGGAACACCTTCCTCATTATTTGTAGCAACTTTCTTGCCTTCCCTCACATTAGCTTTTTACTTAGGAAAATCCCTCATTATGTGTCCACTTTCACCATATCCATAGCAACCATTCCTACCTTCCAAACACCTATCCTCATGTTTCTTACCATACCTAGGCAAGTAAGTCGGGAATATTCATTCCTCCCTTGAGGTCTAGGATTAGACACCCTTTCATCCTCATACTAGAAGCACTAGAATAACCTTGTCCGCAAATCTTTTGTCGATTGTTAGAACGACTATGTCTATTGGACCCCTCCTTATCCATCCTAATTCTCTTTTTCTCCTTCTTAATTTTGGACTCTTATATTTGTTGAGCAAACACCATAAGTTGGGAGATATCCATGTCATCAACAAGCATTGTCGTATGGAACTCTTCTTCTTCTAGTTTGGACACCCCCGTCATGAACCTATTCATGAAGTCTCTAGGGTTTGCTACAAAAATTGGAGCATACTAGACAAGAGAGTGAACTTCAAATCATACTCCTTGACACTCATATCACCTTGATTGAGGTTTATGAATTCCCCCAACTTAGACTCCCTCAATTTCTTAGGAAAGAACCTTTCATGGAAAGCCGACTTAAGAGTCTGCCACGCAATGGAACCCGCTTCTATCGGTCTACTATCTTTCCATTTTTCATACCAAAGTTGGGAGAAATCTTTCAATTAATAGGAAGCCAACTCTGCCTTTTCAATGGAAGACACTCCCATGATTTCAAGCACCTTATACACCTCATCAATAAACCCATTCGGATCTTCATCAACTTTGGAGCCATAGAACTCCGGTGGATTCATTTTCAAGAACTCCCTTACTCTAGTAGAACTCATTCCTCAAATAGGATTAACTGGAGCCGCCTCTCCTCTATTAGCTGAGGCTGTTAAGGCTTGAGCCAACAAAATCGTAGAAGCTCTAAATTCCTCAAACAAAGCATTCCCTATTGGAGGGTCATTAGGAACTTGAGGAGGTACTTGCTCTTGCACTTGGGGAGGAATCTCTTGCGCCCCACTCTCATCTCCTTCCCTTCTTGCATTAGCCCTAGCGTTATCCATAACCTACAAAATCGTAGGCAAACATTAGAAAAGGGCCTACTAAAGACAAACTCTATGGAACGACTTGAAGAATGAAGAAGTGGAACTTTTCTAAGTATCTCGTGGCCTCCTACTCATAGGTGTGTCGCGACTCACTCTAATGGATTAGAATCTACTAGACGTGGTTTTTGAGATATCCTAAGACCATTTCATCACCTTATGCTCTGATACCAATTTTGTAATGACCTGCAAGTACACCCTAGAAGTTAGGGCATTCTTGAGTTGTCACACAGCATACTTGACCTTTTGGAGGTCCTGTAAAAGCCCTTGCACATCATTCATTGCATATATACGAAATGTAGCGCGAAATTTAAAATTTTTTATTCAAAAACTTAATGGGAAGTCATTTCATAAAATGTTTAACATATGTCTTAAACCATCTATGACAACATTAATAACAAGAGTATTGGGTCACAACCCATAATGGTCTAACATATTGAAAAACATAAAGACAACATAGTGGTGGTGTCCTCGGATGCTATGAGGACTCACCAATCTTCTCTTCTTTGAAACCTTTGAACTCTACCATTCAAATCAAATCAATCTTCTCAATACCATAAATGGACAACATGTAGGAAATAAGTGTTAGTACGATATGTACTAAGTATGGAAACTATCACACCAAACATAAGATATCTAAAAGGGTTAGTCAATAATAGACATAATCATAAAAGATAAAGACATAAGCATATAATGAATATCATAAGCATACTAAAGCATCATAAAACATATAGGAGTTAATACTTAACCTTTTTGTCCCTCTTAATCAAATTAACCATATCACAAGCCACCTCCAAGTATACTTGTGCATGGCTAAGGTAGCATCCCATAATGATATAAAAGATAAGTACATCTCTTTGGTCATTCTTGATCATAATCCACTATCATAATTAAGAATTTAGTTCACCATAACATATGATCACGATTCCCCTAGGCCACCTCAAATCACACTTGTGCAATGCATGTGAAGCATCTCATACTACCTCACACACTAAGCACATCTTGAAGTCATCCTATCTTGTTTCATGTCATCTTAGGAGTCTCTAGTAGACTTACTTCATCTTTTCAAGGAACCATCATCTTAAGTCAACCATGTCATGGAATACAACCATAGTCACTATCCAAGCTAACCATACATCATGCAGGGGACATGTCATAGGTAGCTTCGAGTCATACTTGCGCAATGTATAGATGGTATCTCATACTACCATCCATACTAAGTACTTCTCTAGACTAACCTAATCTTAAGCTAACTTATCTTGTAAACTTGTCTATTAATATCAACATACTACCATAATAGACCTACTACCATGAAAAGCATCTCAACATACTAACCAAGCTACTAAACGAAGGATACAACAAACATAACCACCATGCAACCAATCATGTAGACGCAAGCTAACCATAGGGTAGAATGAATCCTCAACCCTAAGCGACCATGAGAAACTAATCTCAAGCTATTGTATAAAATAAACCTTACATGTGAATCAATCTACCATTAGGATAGTATAGGCCTTTCTCCTAGGGCTACCACGTAATGGTTTTGGCTAAACCAAGTAAAGCTACCATGAAGTTCAAAACCCCAAGCTATCATGAGTATTCTAACCCAAGCTTCCATGAGATTTCAACATCTCAAGATACCATGAGTATTTCAACCAAACCTCCTAGAGATGTACTATCTCAAGCTACCCTTGAGACCTTGTCATCTCAAGCTATCATGAGATTTGCATATCAAGCTACCATGCACTGGGTCGTGTCTCACCAAATCTACTACACAAGAAGTGACCATACAGATCATCTTCAAGCTAATCTTAGTATACCATGTATTGATTAATTTTCGGTTCTTAGGTCAACCTAGGTTTAATCTATGTGAGAACTTGCTTATCCTAATCATGTTCATGTCTAGGTGTAGAAGAGAAAGGAAACATCATGACAATCATCCTCATCATGACTTTACCCCCAAAGTCGTAATAAACAATTACCATAAGCCCTACAAATGACAATTTCATTTATTCCCTCATGATTCATACTCAATTACATGATAATCTATTCGATTAGATCATTAGAAGGCAATTCTAGTCATACAGGATCACAGAGGTTCAGTTCCAACTTCCTAGGTCCAGATCATCCTTAATAAATTATACCTAGTTCAATTCGTATCTAGGCAATTCAATCATGATCAAATAGTATAGAATACAATTGAGTTAAGAAGATCAACATAAAACCTTCATCTAGCCTCTAATGGCCTAATATCACCATGATCACCTTTAAATTCAATTACTATAATTCACCATGTAAACATCATGGAAACAGCATATAATCATCATATAAACATCATTGAATGGTATCCACTAGATTGGGATCACAGTCAAGTCTTACCCACAATGTAATCACAACCCTCTCTATATTGGGGTTCTTTGAATTCACATTTGAAGGGAAACTAGGGGGACTTCATGGATGGAACAATCCATGAATTAATATGCTTCACATACCTTATATTAGAGCCTTTATCCCAGCTTGAACCCTTGATGAATTCTTCCTAAGTTGTTGCCCTCAATTTCTCTTCTTCTTTTATGGTGTTCTAGAGAGTTCTATTGTGAAAAAGAGGTTTTAATTTTGAGTAAGAGTCTAAAGGGATCTTTTATTATTTAAATAATCATATAATACCTAAAACTACCTAAATTAAGTGCCCATACATTTATTTGGATGGGGGTGAATTTCCCAATTCACCTCTTCATTTAACAGTAAGCTGCGAGAATTACAGGCCTACTTCGACGGACGCCACCTACGGGGCGACGACGGACCATACTGGCAACCATCATCTTAGTGAAAGACTACTAAAATGGGTATCAAGCTGTGGAGTCTAAGTTGTAACCTACGCCCCCCATCGACGGGGCGTCGACTAACACACGAGGCGTCGATGGCCTCGTTGTTTGACACAACGCCGGAAGTCTCTAGGCAATGGTTGGGGTCCTCCTTAAGGGCCTTTTGCGGGGCCCTTGGGGATCCTTTCCTAGACATTTCCTCCCTAAATACGTCTGTCTATGTTTTTGGAATGCGTTCTATCATTTTGAGCTCCAAACAATACATAAAACCTCATGAAACATACTAACGCACTCTAGCACATCTCAAGGCTAACTTTTAAATGTCACCGGATGTTCTTCGATGTTTCACCTCAAAACTCTCTCAAGCTTTGCACACTGCCAATAAACACTATTATAAGTCATTTGAAGGCCTTATAAGCTCATGACACACACATGTTAGGCTCTATCTTGGCCTAATTCATTTTTGGGGTGTTACCAACAAGAGTAAGGTGTCTACTCCCAAGCCTCAAGAGGGCAAAGGTAGTGGTTCTTATGTTGAGAAACATATTTGTGCCAAATGTGGTAGAAAATATGATGGCAAGTGCCTCTATGACACGAGTAATTGTTATGGTTGTGGCAAGAGTGGCCACATGAAGATGGATTTCCTTTTGATGAAGGCTCAAGGAAGCAAAAATTCTCAAGCCCAAGCAGATGCTAAAAATCCCGATGCTCCTAAGAATAATTGCATCTATGCCCTTAAATCGTGAGGTGATCAAGAGAGAGATCCAGATATTGCTATCGGTATGTTGCAAGTAATTTCAATTAATGTTTATGAATTGCTAATCTCGGTGACACTTTGTCTTTTCTTACTCCTTTAGTGGCTATGAAGTTTGATATGGTTCCCGATGTCTTAGATGAACCCTTTTCAATTTCTACCCCGGTGTGTGATTCCGTGGTTGCTAAAAGAGTTTATAGGGGTTAGCCTATTTCATTGCCCAATAGAGTCACAATGGTTGATTTTGTAGAACTTGACATGATTGAGATTGATGTTATTTTGAGAATGGATTGTCTATATACTTGTTTTGCTTCCATTGATTGTAGAACTAGGGTAGTAAAGTTCGAATTTCCTAATGAACCCATTTTGGAACAGAAGGGGAAAAACTTAGCTCTAAAGAGTCGAATAATTTCATGTCTTCAATCTTGTAAAATGATTGCTAAGGGATGTATATATCATGCTGAGGGAGTCAAGATCTTGAGTTTGAGGCTCCTCCATTAGAGTTGATCCCCGTAGAGAAGGATTTTTTGGAAGTCTTTCCCGATGACTTACCCGGAGTTCCTCCTAAACGGGAAATAGATTTCGGTATTGACATATTACCGGATAAAAAAACGATATCAATCCCTCCTTACCGAGTGGCCCCAGCCGAGTTTCTGGAATTAAAGATTCAACTCAAGGATTTTCTAGATAAGGTTTTTATTCAACCAAGCATATCTCCATGGGGTGCTCCAATGTTATTCGTGAAAAAGAGAGATGGGTATCTTCGGATGTATATTGTCTACCAGTAATTGAACAAGGTAACTATAAAGAATAAGTATCCACTCCCTAAGATTGACCATTTATTTGATCAACTCCGAGGAGCGAGCTACTTTTCAAAAATTGACTTGAGGTTGGGTATTACCAACTTAGGGTGAGGGGTATCGATGTTCAAAAGATGTCTTTCCGCACAAGATATAGTCACTTTGAAATTTTAGTGATGTCTATTGGTCTTAAAAATGCCTCAGCATCTTTCATGGACCTCATGAATCAAAGTTTTAGAAGTTATCTCAATTTACTTATGTTTGTCTTAATTGACGACATCTTGGTATACTCTAAGAGTGAGAATGATCACATGAACCATTTGAAGATATTTTTGCAAGTCCTCAAGGAGAACCAACTCTTTGCCAAATTTAGTAGATGTGACTTTTGGTTGAGGTTGGTTGCGTTTCTTGGTCACATAGTCTCTAGTGAAGGAATGAAGGTCGATCCGAGAAAGATGGATGCGTTCAAAAGTTTGCCTAGACCTTTGAGTCTTACCGACATCCGAAGCTTTTTGTGTTTGGCCAGATACTATAGGAGGTCTGTTGAGGATTTTCATCTATCGCGTCTCCATTGATGTTCTTGCCCCAAAAGAATTCCAAATTCAAATATTCGGAATCATGTGAAAAGAGCTTCCAATTGTTGAAACATAAGCTTACCTGTGCTTCAGTGTTGACTTTACCAGAGGGTACCAAAGGGTTTATAATGTATTGTAACACTTCTCAATTAGGTTTGGGTTTGTCCTCATGCAACATGGTAAGGTAATAGCATACACCTCTAGACAACTTAGTTGCATGAGAAGAACTATCCTACTCATGCACCTCTAGACAACTAAGGTGCATGAGAAGAACTATCCAACTCATGACCTTGAATTAGCGATCGTAGTGTTTTCTTTGAAAATATAGAGGCATTGCCTATATGGTGTCCATGTGGATGTATTTACCTACCACAAGAGTCTTCAATATATGTTCACTCAAAATTAGTTGAATCTCCGACAAAGAAGGTGGCTAGAACTTTTGAAGGACTCTGACATGAGTTTCCTTTAACATCATGGAAAATAAAATGTTGTTTAGGATGCTTCGAGTCTAATGAATATGGATAGTGTGACTCATGTTGTAAAAGGTAAGAAAGAACTAGTGAAAGATGTTCATATATTGGCCGGTTGGGTGTTTTCTAAGAAGATTCTCCGAAGGGGGATTCATGGTTCGTCATAACTCCAAGTCGTCTTTAGTGGTTGAGGTGAAGTCTAATCACACCTTTAGCCTCTATTTGATGGAGTTGAAGGAATTGGTTCTTTAGAAGCTCAATGAGTCATTCTCCCAAGGAGGGATCGATTACTTTGGACCAAGGTAGATTGTGTATACCGGATGTAGATGACTTGAGAAGACAAATTTTGGAAGAAGCTCATGGTTCCCGATATTCCATTCATCCGGGTGCCACCAAAATGTATCGTGATCTTTAAGAAGTCTATTGCTGGGACGGTTTGAAAAGGGATATAATAGAGTTTTTGGCCAAATGTCCTAATTGTCAACAAGTCAAGGCTGAACATCAAATATCGGGAGGGTTAACTCAAGTAATGGATGTCCCTACTTGGAAATGGGAAGATATCAATATGGACTTTGTTGTAGGTATTCCCCGCATATGGAGGCAAAATGATTCCATAAGGGTAATTATTGATATATTTACAAAATCTGCCCATTTCGTCCCCATCAAATGTACTTATTCAGTGGAGGAATATGCTAGATTGTACCTTAATGAGATTTTGATTTTGCATGGAATCCCTTTGTCCATCATCTCGGATAGAGGTGTCCAATTCACTTCTCATTTTTGGAGGTATTTCTAAAAGGGGATAGGTACTCAAGTGAAACTTAGTACCATTTTTCGTCCTCAAACGGATGGCCAATGGAACGCACCATCTAAACCCTAGAAGATATGTTGTGGGCTTGTGTCATTGACTTCAAGGGTAATTTGGACGATCACCTACCGTTGATAGAGTTCTCCTACAATAATAGCTTACCATTCTAGTATTTCAATGTTGCCTTTTGAAGCACTCTATGGTAGGAGATGTACGTCTACGGTTGGTTGGTTTGAGGTAGGAGAGTTTAACTTTTTGTTCCCGATATAGTCTTTGAGGCTATGGTAAACGTTAAAACGATAAGAGATAGGTTGAAAACAACCTATAGTTGGCAAATTTCTTATGCAGACAATAGAAGAAAAGACCTTGACCTTGAAGATTTCACCCATGAAAAAGGTAATAGATTTGGTAAGAAGGGTAAAATTAGTCCCTGGTATGTGGTTCCTTATGGGAAATAGGTCAGAAAAGTTGCTTATTAGTTGAAATTACCAAGTTAATTAGCCCCGTTTCATCCGGTATTTCATATTTCTATTCTCAAGAAATGTATAGGCGACCCGGTGTCTATTCTCCCTCTTTAAGGGTTAGGGGTGAATGAGAACCTTTCTTATGAAGAGGTTCCGCTTGAGACCCTAGATCGTCAAGTCAAAAAGTTAAGTAACAAAGAGGTTTCCTTCGTAAAAGTTCTATGGAGAAACCATCTAGTTGAGGGTGCAACATGGGAGGCCGAGGCCGACATGAAGTCCCGCTACCCCCATCTCTTTCCTCCTACATCTAGTCAAAGTTGAGGTTAGTAGTACCTCTTAAAAAATGAAATTATTAATAATGTGGAATTTGACTTGTTTTTCTAAGTATGTTCATATCTTTGTAAAGGTTCATGCTAAAAATGAGTTATAAGAAAAATTCTCTCATAATACCCAGTGCTTCTTGTCTCCACGCTTAAGAAGTGCATTGGTGCCCCGAGTCCATTCTTCCTATTGAGGGTCTACGAGTGGATGAGAACCTCTCCAATGAATAGGTTCCATGGAAATCCTTTATCGGAAAGTGAAGAGGCTGAGGAACAAAGAGGTGGCCTCCGTAAAAAATCTATGGACAAACCACCTAGTTGAGGGAGCAACATGGTAGGCCGAGGCCGACTTGAAGTATTGTTATCCTCATCTCATTTCTAATTGAGGTTAGTTGTTATTATTAATGATGAAAATAATTAGTAAATTTGAATTTGACTTTTTATGCAAAGATAAGCATATTTATGGTAAAAGTTTTTGCTAAAATGAGTTTTCATGGAAAAATGCTCTCTTGCTTGCTTCGCACTTATTTGTGTATTTGGTGTTGTTGCCTGCATGAAATGATATTGAGCATATTTATCTTTGTTTAAAGGAGTTTTGTCATAAGTAACTCTTTGATGTATTTTGAGCTCATGTTGATGTTGAGAAGGTAATTCCTCATTATGTGCTATGAAACGTCGAGCTCTTATGTGTTGTGCATTATGAATTTAGTTGCTATATGTAATATTGTTGCCTATGTGTGAGTTTATTTGCGAAGTACTCTTATGATCTATGACCCATTATTATGTATGTGTTGGTTTGGATGCTATTATTGAGTCTATCCTTTCCCTTCAAAAGATTTTAGTGTCGTTCGGGGACGAATGTTCCTAAGGGGTGATAATGTAACACTCTGGAAGTTCCATGACTTAGAATACAGATTCTCTTGTTAAAGAATGATTAAAATGATTTTTTCAGAACTATATTAATGTAATAAAGTAAGTTAGAAAAGGTTAGATCCAAAACGACATAGAAAGACCTCGATGTACGGAAACTAGCTAAATTGAACTAGTAGACGTCCCTATGTTAGGTGAAGGTTGGGAGTGTCATATGAAGTCTAAAACTTGTAAAAATACATTAAATAGGTCAAATATATTATAAAGGGTCCAAAGGTCCTGTCACAACTCCCCAGTTACCGCCAGAAGGGTCCTTGAGGACGACCCGAACTTTTGCGAGCAGGCTGTCATAGCAGCCTGCGTGCAGCCAATGTATGGATCCCATTGCGAGTCGCCCACCACGCACTGGCTAGGAATTTTTTTCCTTTCAAAGTTAGGCCTCCACGAGTCTCACTTGCTTAACCCGGATTTAAGAAAAAATAATTGGAACTGCCCCCACGACACGCAGCCACTTCCCAAATTCGTTCACGTCATTTTTAAGTCAATTTGACTTCAAAAAAAGACCCAATTAAGTGAGGGATCTTTTGAATAATTTAGGGGACGAGTATATATTGGTTTTGGGTCAGTTTTAAGTCAATTTCACTCACTCAAATCAAATCCCCAAATCAAAATTCAAAAGCTCTCACCTCTCTCTACTTTCTCTCTCAACTCAACCATCATTGAAGAATATTGGAAGCTTTGAGAAGAAGGCCAAGTTCTCAAATTTTATTCTCAAATTTTGTGGATTAAGATTCATTAAGGTATGGGTTCTACACTCTTGGTATTCCTTTCCCAAAGAGGTCCTCTCAAAGTTGATTTCTAAATCACCCAATTCTTAGGGTTTTTCTCTACTGATGGGTTTTCTTCTAAACTTGAAATTGATGATTAATTATGATTAATTGTGATTTCCTATGACTAATCAAGTATATATTGTTGAGTAATTAATGTTGATTATTGGTAATTTTGTTTGGTTCATGTCCTTTCCCCAATTCCCCCAAATCTTGGATCTTGCTTGTGAATTAATGGGAATCGAAGAATGTATTGATTTTTAGACTTGTTTTATATATTATAATTCATTCATGGACTGAATAAGGTCATGTATTGTTGGTATTCAATCTATTTCTTGAATACTTCATGATGAACCCTTCTCCCCTAACCCTAGAGTATGAATTGAAGTTAATTTGGATAGCGATGATACAATTCACTTAGTTATTGTATAGATTACTATTGTATGATTTTATTCCACCTATTGATGGATGAAATTGGTTGGTTGATGGTAAGACCATGTATGATGGCTTTTGAGGGAGAACTGGTAAGACCTTGTGATCTTAAACCTTTACTTCAATTGTGATGGCTTGTACTTGATGATGAAGTTTAGTTGAAGTGTATCTTGTGATTAGATTAAATAGGTGTTGGTATGATGATGCAATTGAAATATCTTGATTATGTGGAATGTGAGATTATGATTAGGATGTAATGATAAAAGGTTGGTTATGAATTACCTATGTGCCTTACTATGACATGGTGATGATAATGTGTTAATCTCACATATAAGGGTTGTATTGAAAGGATATTCTCATTCAAATCGTATTGAGCTAATGACTATGACTATACAAGGAGTTAGTGTTCTATGACCTAAACTAAGTTATTATTGTTAAATAAAGACATTTCAAAAGGAACTCTAGCTTAGCATCGAGTGAACTAGTAGTGAGGAGTGTCCCTTCCCAAGTAAGGAAGGTAGGTTCACTATTGTACTGATGAGATAGAGAGTACAATGCCAATGGCATAAAGAGGGTCTCAAACATGTCTCCTATTTCTTGAACTATGTTGCCCCCATAGGAATACTAGCTAGTGGATCCACCTAGATGCTATGAGTACTACCTTGGAAAGTAGTCCTCCTTCTTCCCGTGTAGGGTTTCCTGACATCGGATTCCATAATTATCTCATTTGGTCTATATAAGTTAAGGCAAGTGTTCCCGAAAGTAAAATGAAGTAATAAAGTGAAATCTAACTAGGAGGACTTAAGGGGTTTGACTTACTCTAGGTAGGGATATGGGACTCTACCTATGCATTGCACTTGTTGGACTTGTGGGAAGTCCTAGGAGGATGTTGTTACTTTTTTATGTGCTTATGTTCTTATAAAGTAAATGATATGCACATGTTGATTTTACATGTTGATGATACTATACGATGTTGGTTTCACTTATGAACATGTTGTTGGTCTATATTGTTAAATATGATGATGAATAGTCATGATACTATGTTATATGAAGTTAGTAATTATTTGTGATTCTTTGGTTGGTTTACATGGTTGAGTGGGGTTATGGGGCTTCACTTGTTCATTGCACTTGTAAGCTTGGTAAGGGGTTATGAGTAAGGGTCTTGCATATGTTGCAATGTTGTGAACTCTTATATATGCTTTGTTGTTATAACATGATGTTGGAGTTTTTTTAGTTATGTACTCTAATATGTTATTACACATGTTGACTTGACTTAACTTGACGATGTTGGTCTTGTGTTGAATGTGATATTGCCTTAAGATATATATGATTATTGTCTTACATGTGCTCTTGGTTGTGCATAAGGCTTTTCAAAGTACTTTGGCATGGTTTTGAACAAATGTCCTCTTTAGCATGATTTCTAAATTTATGTGTGCATATGTTCCCATACTTAGTACAAGTGGTGTACTAACCCATATTTCTCCCTTTATCCCAAACATTTTAGGTTCTGGTCATTGAAGGGTTTGTGGCCAATTTTCAAGGAAGGCTTGGATCTTTTCTCCAAGTGTGGGTATGACCTCAAGATATGAGGATGATGACTTTTCATATTCTACCTATGTTACTTTCTATAGTCTAATGACATTTGTTTCACTTTTATTGTTCAAGACATTAATGTAAGCCCTAAGTGGAAACTATACATTTGTTTAAGGGCTACGTCTAAATTGTTCTATCCCACATTAGATGTTTTTTATATGAGACATCTCTATTAAACTCTATATTGTGTATATTGTTTATGTATCATAAAAGTAGAAGCCTATGTAAACTTCCTATGCGAGGAGTCTATGTAAACTCATTATGTGTATATTATGTGTAAGCGAGAGGTCTATGTAAACCTCATGATGTAGATGTATATGATAAGTTTTAGTTTTCCACACTTTTTACCCTTTGATATGTAATGACCAATGCTAAGAGGCTAGTATTAGTCCTCTCCGAGGACGATGATGCCAGTTATGTCTAGGGGGTGCTCCCCAGATGTGACAAACTTGGTATTAGATCATGAGGTTAAATATCTTTAGGATCGATGTCTCATAAAACAACGTCTATGTAGATTTTTATTCATAATTGTGAAGCGTGTCACACTTATGAATGAGAGACTATGTGATGCTTAGGAAATTCTCATCTTCTTGTATTCCTAAGTCATGCCTCTAGACTCTTACCTTATGTTCTTTCACCTAAACTTCTTATTGTGGTTATATATATTACTACTAGAAGGGAAGCTGCAAGAAGGTCAAAGAAGGGATTGCAAATACGGGAGCGCATGACAACCAAGCTCCTCTGTAAGATAACCAGGTGCCTCCACATGAGCAAGTTCCTATAGGTGATCAAATTCCGGTTGTTTATCCACATATGACGGATGGAAAGATAACGTCTTCTTTTCTCAGTTTGCCCAACCAATGACCGCTTAAGCTAATGTTGTCACTTCTCAAGTCCAAGATATGAAGTCTTAAGTGAATAGGTATATTGGACCTCAAGTGCCTCAATATGCTAGCACTATGGCTTCTCGTTTGAGAAACTTTACTACGATGAACCCTCCTATGTTCTTTGGGTCAAAAGCGGATAAAGACCCTCAAGACTTTCTTGATGAGGTCTATAAGATCTTATATTCTATGTGTGTAAATTCGATACAGAGAGCCGAGTTGGCGGCCTATCAAATCAAAGATGTGCCCAAACATGGTACACAAAATGAAGAGATAATAGGATGCTAAGAGTTGGTCCGGTGACTTGGGAGATCTTCAAGAAGGTCCTCATTGATAGGTTATTTCCTAGAGAGTTGAGGGAAGCTAATGTGGAATAATTCATCAACCTTCGTCAAGGAGGTATGTGTGTACTTGAGTACTCCTTGAAGTTTACTAAGTTGTCCAAGTATGCACCATCCTTGGTGTCAAACCCAAGGGATGAGATGATTCATTTTCTTAGGGGAGTGTCCGAAGACTAGATGGAAGAATGTCATTCGGCTATGCTTCATGATAATATGAATATCTCTCGTGTAATGGTTCATTCTCAACAAGTGGAAGAAAGTAGACTAAGGATGAAGAATAGAGGAAAGTGAATTTTTAAAGGGAAGGTTGGAAATTCAAGACAAACCTAGATTCAAGACGAGGTTCTCCAATCAAGTTCATTCCAAATTTCTCACGGCTCATGAGTATAGGGTGTCTCACCCTAAGTCACAAAAGGTAAGAGGTGCTAGTTCACCAAGCAAGAAGCCAGCTTTTGGGAAGTGCTGCAAGAAATATATGGGTGAATGCCTAGTTGGGATGGACAATTGCTTTTGGTGTGTCAAGAGTAGCCACAAGATTATAAATTTCCCTAATGTGAAGGGTCAAGACAAGGGGAGTGGGAAAACTCAAGTAAGTGGTTTAATGTTGATACTCCAAGAAAATAACTTTTATGCTCTTCGCTCTAGGGGTGAACAAGTGAATTCTCCTGATGTGGTGACCATTATGTTACAAGTCTTCTATATTGATGTTTATGCTTAATTGATCCGGGTGCTACGTTGTCATTTACAACTTCTTTGGTAGCTAGAAAGTTTTATATTTCGCTCGATATCCTAAATGAACCTTTTATGGTAACTACCCGATAGGTGATTCGGTGGTTGCAAAGAGGATATATAGAAATTTTCCTATAATGTTTCCCAATAGAGTTACTCATGTTGAATCAGTAGAACTTGATATGGTTGATTTTTCTGTCATTTTAGGAATGGATTAGTTGCATGATTGTTTTTCTTCCATAGATTTTAGGACAAGAATTGTCAAGTACAATTTTCCTAATGGACCCGTTTTAGAGTGGAAAGGGGGTAATTCTATTCCTAGAAGTAGTATCATTTCTTGTTTAAACGCTTGTAGGATGATCTCAAAAGGCTGTTTATACCATATTGTAAGAGTCAAAGATTTAGACCCCGAAAATATCCCCACATTGAGTTAGTCCCCGTAGTGAGGGAATTTCCGGAGGTCTTCCAAAAGATCTACCCGGAATCACTCCGAATGGGAAATTGATTTTAGTATTGACTTGCTACCTACCGGATACAAACCCCATTTCAATTCCTCCTTATCGGCTGGCTCCAACAAAATTGAAAGATTTGAAGGCTCAAGTCAAAGACTTACTAGACATAGGCTTCATTAGACCTAATATTTCTCCATGGGGTTCTCCGGTATTGTTTGTGAAGAAGAAGTATGGGTCCCTTAGAATGTGCATTGATTATCCCCAACTCAATAAAGTCACTACTCAGAACAAGTATCCTCTCCCTCGGATTGACGACTTGTTTGATAAACTCCAAGGGGCAAGCTACTTTCTAAGATTGACTTGAGATTGGGGTATCACCAACTTAGAATGAGAGGTGAGGATATACCTAAAACAGAATTTCAAACTATGTATGGTCATAGGCCTAGACCATCGACTCCAACTGACATTAAGAGTTTCTTGGGTCTAGCGGGTACTATATGAGGTTTGTGTATGGTTTTGCATCCATTGCTTCTCCTTTGACTACCTTGACCAAAAAGAGTGTGAAATTTGAGTGGTTGGAGGCATATGAAAGAAGCTTCCAAATTTTGAAAGATAGGCTTACCTCTGCTCTGGTGTTGACTTTATCAGATGGTAACAAGGGCTTTTTGGTATATTGTGATGCATCCCAAGTGGGCTTGGGGTGTGTCCTTATGCAACATGGGAAAGTAGTAGCCTGTGCCTCTAGACAACTTAAGGTGCATGAGAAGAATTATCCAACTCATAATCATGAGTTAGAGGCCATAGCGTTTGCTTTGAAAAGAGGCATTATGTGTATGGTGTTCATGTGGATGTGTATTCTGACCATAAGAGTCTTAAATATGTGCTCACTCAAAAGGAGTTAAATCTCCAACAAAAAATATGGTTGGAATTGTGAAAAGATTACGACATAAGTGTTCTCTATCACCCCGGCAAGGCCAATGTAGTTTCGGATGCTCTAAGTCGTATGACCATGGGTAGTCTATCTCATGTTGAAGAAACCAAGAAAGACCTAGTGAAAGATGTTTGTAGGTTGGCTCGTTTCGGTGTTACATTGGATGATTCTACAAATGGTGGTTTCATGGTCCATCATAACTCCAAATCGTCTTTGGTGGTTGAGGTGAAGTCTAAGAAACACCTGGGATCCATCATTGATGGAGTTTAAGGAATTGGTTCTAGGTAAGCATAATAAGTCATTCTCCTTAGGAGGGCATGGTGTTTTGAGGTATCAAGAAATGTTGTGTATGCCCAATGTTAAGATTTGAGAAACTGGATACTTGAGAAAGCTCATGGTTCCCGTTATTCTATTCATCTGGGATGTACTAAGATGTATCATGACCTTAGAAAAGTGTTTTGGTGGGATGACATAAAAAGGGACATAACGGAATTTGTTGCAACGTGTCCAAATTGCCAACAAGTGAAAGTCAAGTACCAAAAGCTGGATGGATTACTCCAAGAAATGCAAGTTCCCACTTGGAAGTGGGAAGAAATTAATATGGACGTCGTTCTGCGTTTGCCTCTGACAAGAAGGCAAAATGACTATATATGGGTGGTGGTGGATAGATTGATAAAATCCGCTCATTTTATTCTCGTCAAGTCCACTAACTCGGCGGAGGATTATGCAAGGATCTTCATAGATAAAATTGTGTGTCTTTATGGCATTCCGTTATCCATCATATCCGATAGGGGCTCACAATTCATATCTAGATTTTGGAGGTCATCCCTAAAAGGGTTAGGTACTCAAGTGAAGTTAAGCATCGTTTTCCATCCCCAGATGGATGGTCAGGCGGAGCGTACTATTCAAACCCTTGAGGACATGCTTAGAGCTTGTGGTATCGACTTCAATGAAAGTTGGGATCAACACTTGCCTTTTGTTGAGTTCTCTTATACCAATAGTTACCATTCGACTATATACATGGATCCTTTTGAGGCTTTATATGATAGGAGATATAGATCTCCGATTGGGTGGTTTGAAGTTGGTGACTATTCACTTCATGGTCCCGAATTAGTATATGAAACTTTGGAGAAAGTTCGTGTCATAAAGGACAGGTTGAAGGAAGCCTATAGTCGGCAAAAGTCTTATGCCGACAATAGGAGGAAAGAGATTAAATTTGAAGAAGGTGATAAGGTGTATTTAAATATTTCACCCATGAAAGGGGTGATGAGATTTGGAAAGAAAGGGAAATTGAGTCCTCGCTATGTGGGTCCCTATGAAATTTTGCAAAGGGTTGGCAAGGTCGCTTATGAGCTGAAATTACCTAGTGAGCTACCTTCGGTTCACCCGGTGTTTCTTGTCTCCATGCTTAAGAAGTGAATTGGTGCCCCAATTCCATTCTTCCTATTAAGGGTCTAGGTCTGGATAATAACCTCTCCTATGAAGAGGTTCCGCTGGAAATCCTTGATCGGCAAATGAAGAGGTTGAGGAACAAAGAGGTGGCATCGATTAAAGTTCTATGGAGAAACCACCTATTTGAGGAAGCAACATGGGAGGCCGACCCCGAGATGAAGTCCCGTTATCCTCATCTCTTTTCTAATTAAGGTTAGTTGTTCCTATTAATGATGAAAATATTGAGTAAATCTGAATGTAACTTGTTTTTCAAAGATAACCATATTTATGGTAAAAGTTTTTGCTAAAATGAGTTTTCATGGAAAAATTCTCTCTTGCTTGATTCGCATTTATTTGTGTCTTTGGTGTTGTTGCGTTCATGAAATGATATTGAGCATATTGATGTGTTTTCGAAGGAGTTTTGTAATAAGTACCTCTTTGATGTATTTTGAGCTTATGTTGATGTTGAGAAGGTAATTCCTCATTAGGTGTTATGAAATGTCGAGCACTTATGTGTTGTGCATCATGAATTTATTTGGTATCTGTAATATTGTTGCGTATGTGTGATACGCTCAAACTTACTTCTCAAACAAGAAGTAAAGTGGTCGTATCAAGTAAAGAATGCAACTAATGAGGTTGGGATCGTTCCCACGAGGAAAATAGTTCAGACTTAACTTTAATCAATTATTACTATTATTTAGTCATTGATTTCCTTAGAAAACAAAAGACAATAAAAGGGGGGGATTATTTCTAACTTAATGAAGATAACTAGCTAAATTAAAGTAACAACTAACAGGTTCAAATCTTGGAGTTTAATCAATTAATCAAAGTAACTAGGGTTTAAGTGTTCCCCACAGTTTCCTAACTTGATAATTCTAATTATAACAATTCTTTCCTAGTATCTTGCATGCAAAGTGATAAGTTTGTATTTCTAAATCCTTGGTCCGGCATCTAGAAAATTTCACTCTGCACCTTGGTCGACTACGTGTGTTGCTTTACTAATCCTTACCTTTACCCCATATTAAGCATCGTATTCGATATTTGACTAAGTTATTACCTCGTACCAATCAATACTAGCCTATTAGATAGTATACACTAAATCTATGTTGATAATTCTTTTCCTATTATCTACCTCCTTTGTCCGGCAAGTAGCATTAAGACAAGTTCTAACGTTGGTCATCCGTTAAAAAGACTTCTAAGTGAAAGAATTATCAATACATGATAGACACTATTCTAGAATTGTTATTTTAGTTAGATTTTACCTCATTATTCACCCATGGTTCCCACAACCCTAGTTATGGAGTTTAGTTACCCATAGTCATAATGACAATATTCATATATATAATATAAGAATTAATGCACTTACTTCAATGAGAAAGAATAAAATCCAGAAATTTACTTGATTAATCGACAAATCACAAACAATCAACTCCCAAGAAAAGTGTAACAATCCAAAGTCTAATATCCAAAATAATCTACTAAAAAAGAATCTAACATAGAAGTGTTTAACCCACAAAAGTCTAACCCAAAAAACGAGGTTTTTACAACTATTTATAAAAAACAAAAACCTAATAAAAGATAGACTCTAATTGCTGAAAATCTGTCAAAACGCGGCTGGGTCGACGGACCTAGTGACGGACCGTCGTGGTTATGACGGGCCGTCATGGACTCCGTCGTCCCATACTTTGCAAATTCTTCTGATGCTCTTTTCATTACCCTCAACGGCAGGTATGACGGACCGTCACAGGCACAACGGTCCGTCGAGGGTTTCCGTTCCATAACACTTAAACTCTTGGAATTTGGATATTGGGACTACTTATCTGATCATCACAAAGAACCAGCAGGACGGACCGTCGTGGCTATGACGGTCCGTCATAAACTTCGTAATCCCACACTTAGGTCAGACTTCCCCATCTTCCTTCAGCAGCTTCACTACGATGCCATCTACGGACCATCACAGGCTCGACGGACCGTCGCAAGCTCTGTAGGTGGTAACTTTTCTGCATTTCTTTCTCAAAAACTTCCGCGTTCATCCTTGGACAGATTTCTTGCAAATAAATAGAAACTTACATAAAAATCAATACAAAAAGGCTTTGGACACACACTAAACTTAAGAAAAAAACATTAAAATATACCGTGAAACCACGGTATATCAACACCCTAAACTTAAATTCGGTGTTTGTCCTCAAGCGACGCACTATGACTCACTACAAAATCTTTGTACAATAGTATCCATGTTTTAGATTTCGCAATCATTTGGCTATCAATCCCGATCAGTCATATCATGTTTATGCATGTTATCACTGTTAGGCTTGAATTTTGTGGGATCACACCCTGACATAGACTCACCACGCACTGACACTTATCCTCTTCAATTACTCATCGAGGTGCTAATATTTTCGGTATTGCAACTAGTGTCCTCTCTTCAAAACAACATCCTCATTTTTCACACAATGATTTCAGTTTGAGTATAAGGATTTGTTTTCAACACTCACACTCAGAACAAATTCACAACTCATTCATACATATTTCCATAAGCTTGCCCTTATTTTCACATCTCTAAGTTCGCTATACAACTCTTAGGATCACGATAGGACTTTCTTAGCTTGTAACATAGGCTCAGGGTTAGGTAGGGTATATTTAGGTATACTTTTAGTGACTTTTTGCCCTCCTTGACATATCGGCTCTACATACCATTTTTTATCATTTTATTTTGCCCAATTTCTCATGTTCTTTCACCTTGCTATTTTCCCTTCTTTCTTCATTTGTGTAAGTGACTCTCTTCTTTTCTTTATTGTACTGTTGTATTTTTTTTATTTCACTTTTCTTTCAACTGGTACTTGAGTCACTTTACTTTTGTTCTTTCTCTCTCTTTGTTCTTTCAACCCCACTTTCCATAGCATTCCTCATGATAGCCACCCTCAGCTCATGGCTTTTCCATGAGTCAAAGTACACAATACCCAAAGTTGGATCAGGTCCATGAAAAGGTTGTTTACTGCATTAGCCACCCTCAACTTATGCTTTTGGCATAAGCTGAGGTGCACATCTCCAAGGAGGGACAAGGGCCAAAACATTATTCCAAGAAAAGATCAGTTGGGGTGAAAAAGAAAGGTCTATATTAAGCTCACATCATTTGGATCAAAGAGTGATTAATTTCATTCGGGTTTTTTTTATTTAGGCTAAAAATTGGCTATATTGAACAAGGGCCTATGATCCTTTCCTAATTTTCTATTACAGCTTACTTTTAGCAGGACTAACCATGCAAGTTCTAGCTCAGTACAAATAGTGGACTATTTAAATCTATCTCACACTCACTTGAAATCTCATTACTCTACAAGATTATCAGACACCTAGTTCGAATTTTAGACTTAGGGTCATGCAGTGGTGTATTTCTATGTCATGCTTAGAGCCACACATTTATCAATTACTATGCCTAGTCATGCATCATTTCATTTCATCAAGATACCATTTTAGCCATCACGCTTCAGAGTTATACTATGTACACAAGATATAGACATGCTGGTTCAACAACAAAAATAATCAGTCTCTTGGGGGAAAAGAACACAAGCAAGAAAACCCCAAAAGAGGATAGTGAATTGGGCTACTCAGGCTTCACCCTAGCACTCACTTTCAATTTACCCCACCCCCGACAAAAATATATGTAATTGTCCCCAAGGTATAAAAAAAACTGAAATACGAGAGTGGTAGGTGAAGCAAACCTGGGGTGCAAAGCGCCGAGGATCAGCAAGCTGGTGGGTCTGGTTCCCTAGAACCCACTACCTCTGTAGTCTGGACACCCTCAGTAGTGCCCTTATCAGCAACAGCACTATCAGTAGTGCCTCCCACGGTCTCAACATCTCTTGAGCTAGATGCCCCAGCAGCTAACTCTACAGCCCTGATCCGACGGGACTCCTCATCAGCAAGCGAGGCTCTCCTCACAGCCTCCATCTCACGGCGCACCTTCTTCCGTTCTCTAGCCTCATCCTCCTCTCGACCCTTGCGCCTCTTGGTATTCTCTCGAGGGGGAGGTGGTGGAATCTCAGAAGTGGCGAATAAGTCCGCCATCACTGTGTCCTCAGCAGGCTCTGCAGAAGGGGCCTCAGAATCAGGCACCGAGCCTCTAGGATCATATCAATGTCCGCTCGCAGACTCTAACCGCAACCTAAAGGATCGACACGTCAACCTAAGGGGCATGCCGGGCTAGCACCCGCAACTCAAAAGCGTCCAAGCGCTGATGAACCTCAGTGATCTTCCGCTTTGTGTGTTAGACCATTTTGTGATCCAAGCGCTCCTCTGCCTCAGCAATAGACCTCTGCATCCAAGGGATGTGATGCAGAAGTGTAGCCATATGTGCCTCTAGTTTCTGGACCCTAGCAAGCGGGACTAGAGCGGGGAACGGGGCTGAGCAAGAGGAGCTAGGGGCAGTGCTACTACCCAGGATAGACTCGACCGGGGTAGTGTCATTGGTTTCAGAACTAGCCTGCGTAGCCGTTTGAGCATGTGCTACCGTATCAGCCAGATTTTCACCAAGTGGAGGCAACTCTGGATGGGGCCCTCTGCGTGGAGACAACTCATTGGCCTCATCCTTGATGAGGCCGATATCAACAGTGCACAACGGAGTCTTGATCTGATCAATGTGCCAGATGGGCACACCTGCCGACCTGCATAAGGAAAATATCAGCACGGAAATGCGTAAGTAGTTGTGACTTCGAAAGCCCTCTCGTGCATAACCGCCTGTAGAAGCCAAGCGAAGTCCACCTCAAACCCGGCTATCATCGCCGCCATCAGAACTGCGCAATCCCATGTGATAATATTATCAGGAGCCGTGGGGTAAAGGCAGTGCTGGATAATCAACCATAAGAACTTGGCCGTGAAGGTCAAGTTAGCCTTCTTGATGTCTCCCTTTGGCTCCGTCACCTAGTAGGCAACCTCTCCATCAATAGACAAGTGCAGGGCCATCCACCTCTTGGTGGTCTCTCTAAGTGATGGCTCACGCAAGAATTGGCTATCTTTTACAATTTGCCACCGATAGTCAAACTTGGCGGTGAGAGGGGTCCGGTTGGCATCAATATCCTCGCCGTATAGATACTGGCGGATGGCAGGCAGGGAGATATCGACCTGAATGCCACGTACTCGGACATGCTCAAGTGGGTCCTGTTTCGCGGGGGCAAACCGCCTATCAATCTGTGATCTCAGAGTAGCCACGTAAGAGGCGTAGAACTCTCGGACCAACTCTTCACTATAACGGCCCAAAGAACACGCTGTAAACTCCAGTCGGTGTCTGGTGAAGAGATTGTGGATATCTGCATGGTAGACTTATCGTAAGGACCCGCCTCTCCAGTGTAATGGTTCGTGTCATCACTCCTTTATCATTCAGAAACTTTGGTCTGAATAAACTTGATATTGCCCATCGACAAACCACTGGTTAGGCTGGTCGGCAACCGGGGTGGGAGCACGAGTCGGTGAGCCGGGAGTGGATTCACAACTGTCAGCCTCATCAGACGAGGCAGACTTTGCAGCTGTGGCGGGTACAGGGACTTCAGCAGACTGTGTGCTCCTCATTAGACTGGGAGGCAGTAACTACGCCGAATGCCACCTTTTTGGGCGTAGCTCTGGTAGCACGTGCAGCTCGTGATGGAGTGGCAGTGCCTGGGGGCACGTACTCGGGGTCACTCTCATCATCAGAGCCAATGACCAGGCGGGCAGACGGGGCGACAGACTTTGATCGCTCACGTGCGTAAACTCAATCTTGTTTTGGTGCCATAAGAGATAGTACCTGTAAAGAATCAATATTAGTACAAGAAGGATCAAACAAGGCGAGTAAAAATGAAACAAAATAAATATAAGAGCTAAGTTGTAATGACTTTTTTGCAGTAACAGTGAAACACGACGGACCAGGTGACGGCTCGTCTGAGTACGATGGACCTCATGGGATCCGTCCTGTCTTACTTCAACTATGTTGATGTGGAGACCCCTGAAGGAAAGTCTCTGACAAGTATGACGGATAAGCAGGACGGACCATCGTGACAATTATGGTCCGTCATCGATGTCCGTCGTGGAGACCCTTTGGAGAGGGGTCTCTGACAGTCACGACAGTTGTGCAGGACAGACCGTTGAGGGTGTGACGGTCCGTCGTAGATGTCCATCAGAGGAAACTTAGAAAAAGTGGGAGACCCTTAGGACAAGGGTCTCTGACAACCATTACGGTTGTGCAGGACTGACCGTCGTGGTAACGACGGTTCGTTGTAGATGTCCTTCAGAAGACACTTAGAAAAAGTATGGAGACCCTCAGGAAATGGGTCTCTGACCGTCATGACGGTTGTGCAGGACGGACCGTCGAGGGTATGATGGTCCGTCGTAGATGTCCGTCAGAGGACACTTAGAAAAAGTAGGAGACCCTAAGGAAAAGGGTCTTTGACCGTCACGGCGGTTGTGCAGGACGGGCCGTCGAGAGTATGATGGTCCGTCGTAGATGTCCGTTAGAGGACACTAAGAAAAAGTAAGAGACCCTTATAAAAAGGGTCTGTGACAACAAGAACAGTTGAGCAGGATGGACCGTCGTGGGAACGACAGTCCGTCGCATGTATCCGTTGGTGGACCTTGGAGAAAACGTATAGTGGGATGTTGGAATAGACCCTATGACGGTTCGTAGTGGGTACAACAGTCCGTCATTGGGGTCTCGTTCTGTCATTCAGTGACAGAACTGGGGATGCCACAATCATCCCCTATGACTCAAATGGAATTTTAATGTTAACCTACATGTGTCTAACCCAAATACCTAGCAAACTAGCAATGCTAAAACACCTATTTCTAGAGTTTTAACAATGCAATTTAAGGATTCTTAACCTAGGTCAGACAAAATTGGATCAAAGCATGAAGACCCACCAAAAAGAAATAGGCTAATACGAATTAAAAAAAACAAAAATTCAATGTAAATAGGTAGAAATCAGAGACACATACCTGAGAATTGGAGAAAAACAAGCAAGGAAGGTACTTGGTTAGCAAGAACAGAACCACAGCAGCAGACTCCGACTAGTAGAGGGTAGATTTTAGGAATTTGGGGAATTGGGGAAGTAATCAGTTGATAGAGAAGAGAGGTAGGAAGTAGGAAGTTTAAAAGGGAGGGAAATGGGAGAAAGAGGGAAGGAAATGGGTGAAATGAAGGGGTGGGGTTTTTAATGGTTGCCAATTTTTTAATTACCCCCAACCGGGTTGGGTCGGGTATGCTCATCAATGATGCAACGAGACCCCGACGACGGTCCGTCGCAAATGTGACGGTCCGTCATTGGTTCCGTCACGTGTGCCCTAGTTATGAAAATAATTGAAAGACGTACCTGGCACAACGGATTCATGCGACGGTTTGTCGCGTGCGTGATGGTCCGTCGATGTGTCCGTCTGTGACTGTTGCAGTGTGATTTTCTGCAGAATTTCCTGGTGATGTGCCTGCAAATTCGAAACCCATTAGTAGAAAATGTTACCATTACAAGAAAGAAAACTATAAGTATTGGGTTGCCTCCCAACAAGCGCCTGATTTGACGTCGCGGCACGACTAAAGGCACTTGATTACTCAGACTTCATCAAGATGGTATGCCTCAATTCCTTCATTCGCCGATTCAGCATGCCCAAAATAGGGTTTTATTCGTTGTCCATTTACCTTAAACCGCACACCCTCCTTGGTTTCTAACTCAACTGCTCCATAAGGGAATAGTTGGGTAATCAAGTAAGGGCCAGTCAATTTGGACTTGAGCTTGCCCGGAAACATACGCAACCTAGAATGTATAAAAGCACCAAATCCCCAACCATAAACTCTCATTTTTCACTTTTTAGGTCATGGTGCTTCTTCTTCTTTTCTTTGTAGGATATAGCAGATACCGATTGGAGCTCACCACTCTGCCTCATGGACCTACAAATGTTGAAGGTCGCTTCTTCATTGTTCAACCGAAATTTGATCTGCCCCTTTTGCATATCAACTAAGGTTCTACCTGTAGCAAGGAATTTCCTCCCAAGAATAATAGGCACTTCATAATAGACTTTACAATCAAGGATAACAAAATGTGGCGGAAATATGATCGACTCCACTTTTACCAGCACATCGTGGAGTATCCCTATAGGCCTTTTCACTATTCAATCCTCCATCAGTAGCCACATTGCAGTGGTCTTTGGGTCACCCAAACCCAACTTCTTGTAAATCGAGAGGGGCATGAGATTTATGCTTGCCCCCAGATCTCATAATGCTTTCGCAAAATTTAATGACCCGACCGTACAATGAATAGTGAAGGCACCTGGATCTTGTTTCTTTTGTATGAGAGATCTTGTAGCAATAGCACTACAATGCTGCATTCTATCATCATCCTCGAAAGTGACCGATCTTTTCTTTGTAACTAGATCTTTCATAAACTTGGCATAACCGGGCATTTGTTCTAGAGCTTCTACCAAAGGGACATTGATAGAAAGCTGCTTCAACATTGTTATAAAATGCCGATATTTACCATCCTCGGTCTTTTTCACTAATCTTTGAAGAAAGGGGGGGTCTAGGCATGGTAATTACCTTTATAGTCACTTCAGCACCTTTTCCACCGTTATCTTCTACTTCACCACTACCCTTTACCGCCTTATCATTATATTTTATCACCTTTTCCTCCATAGATGGCATAGGTGGGTCAATGGTCTGCTTACCACCCCGAGTAGTGATTACCATACAGTGTCCGTCATTTTTCGGATTTTGGATAGTATGCTTTGAAGAGTGTCCTGTGTGTTCACAGTCACACATAATTGGGCCATTTGCAACTCAATCTGCTTAATCGATATTGCATGTGTATCGACTTTCTACCCGGTACCCGCTTAATCACTCCTTCACTCTTTAATGTGCTCATCATAGCATCGAACCTCCTCATCATTTTGTGCAACATATCCTCAATTTCACCATACTATCTCCACCATCCCTAGGAGTAACTTCACGATTTTGAGGAGGGACGTAGGGCC
Source organism: Solanum pennellii (assembly GCF_001406875.1). NCBI lineage: Eukaryota > Viridiplantae > Streptophyta > Magnoliopsida > Solanales > Solanaceae > Solanum > Solanum pennellii. The sequence goes on from NC_028637.1 coordinate 56,159,479, forward strand.
AATTCCTATCATTTTTGTTACCATAGTTACCCCTGTTGAAGTTGTTGTTGCGGTTATAGTTTCATCTTGGACATAATGACCCTCACGATTATGGTTACCATAGATCCGACCTTGCTTTCCTTGACCATGGTGCCAATTCTCCTGATTTGAGCCTTGGGCACTCAGTCGGAAACCCCCCATCTGCTCATTTACCGCATAGGAATCCTCCACATAATAGCATTCATCATTTGGTGGTGGTTGTTTAGACAAGTAGTTAACTGCATTTATCTTTTCTGCTCCCCCAGTGATATGTTTTAATACCAACCCAAGCTCAGTTCTCATCTGAGCCATCTCTTCACGAATATCATCTGTGGCTGGGTTGTGAGTGGATTGCACTGCGAAGGTATTTCTCCCAGTATCTGACTTCCTAGTACTCCAAGCTTTATTTTTCCGAGAGATTTTCTCTAACTCTTCGGCAATCTCAGCATAAGGAAACTCCCCATAAGAACCACCCGCGGTAGTATCCAACACCGCTTTATTATTATCATCCTGTCCCCGATAAAAGTATTCCTTCAGTGACTCTTCATCTATGCGGTGATTGGGGACGCTTCTCAAAAATGAGGTGAATCTATCCCAAGAACTACTAACTGACTCTCCTGGTAGTGCCACAAAGTTGTTCACTTTGTCTTTGTGGTTTAGTTTCTTGGAGACCGGGTAGTAACGTGCTAAGGAAACGTCCCTTAGTTGGTTCCAAGTGAAAATTGAGTTATAAAGGAGCTCAGTGAACCAAATAGCAGCCTCTCCCGTCAGTGAGAGAGGAAAGACTCTTAGCCCTATTACATCCAAAATCAAATCAGGCCTCCCTACACAGCTTTTACACACTGCCCTTACCTTAGCTATATGGGCATGTGGATTCTCAGAAGGTAGCCCAGAAAACAAACCTATGGCAGTGAGCATTTGCATCAGGCTACTAGTTACCACAAAGGTGTGGCCTGGTGGTAGAGGGGGAAAGACAAGTGGCCCATCGGAGTCTGCATATTGTCATAGCCTCTGTAGTATTCTAGAGGACGTGGAGCGGGATTTTGTCCCCTCTGTTGATTTTCACCCGAAGCATCGGGTAATACTGACCATGAACATCAACCGGAGCTGGGATGTTCTGGTTTGGATCATTATCGTTAATACCCAAGTTTCGATTCATGTTGCGTAGTGTACGCTCTAATTCGTGATCGTAGGGAAACAAGGGTTCTCTTCCTCTCCGTGTATTTGGCATACAAGGAAGATAGTTCTGCAAGAATCAAAAACAATAACAAAGTAGAATCAAGAAAATATTGACTAAACTTTAGTAATAAGTTTAAGTTAATCTAAAAGCTACTTTCCCCGGCAAACTTACTTCTCAAATAAGAAGTAAAACGGTCGTATCAAGTAAAGAACCCAACTAATGAGGTTGGGATCGTTCCCACGAGGAAAATAGTTCAGACTTAACTTTAATCAATTATTACTATTATTTAGTCAATGATTTCCTTAGAAAACAAAAGACAATAAAAGGGGGGTTTTTATTTCTAACTTAATGAATATAACTAGCTAAATTAAAGTAACAACTAACAGGTTCAAATCTTGGAGTTTAATCAATTAATCAAAGTAACTAGGGTTTAAGTGTTCCCCATAGGTTCCTAACTTGATAATTCTAACTATAACAATTATTTCCTAGTATCTTGCATGCAAAGTGATAAGTTATGTATTTCTAAATCCTTGGTCCGGCATCTAGAAAATTTCACTGTGCACCTTGGCCCGGCTACATGTGTTGCTTTACTAACCCTTACCTTTACCTCATATTAAGCATCGTATTCGATATTTGACTAAGTTATTACCTCGTACATATTAATACTAGCCTATTAGATAGTATACACTAAATCTATGTTGATAATTATTTTCCTATAATCTACCTCCTTGGTCCGGCAAGCAGCATTAAGGCGAGTTCTAACGTTGGTCATCCGTTAAAAAGACTTCTAAGTGAAAGAATTATCAATACATGCAAGACACTATTCTAGAATTGTTATTTTAGTTAGATTTTACCTCATTATTCACCCATGGTTCCCACAACCCTAGTTATGGAGTTTAATTACTTATAGTCATAATCACAATATTCATATATATAACATAAGAATTCATGCACTTACTTCAATGAGATAGAATAAAATCCAGAAATTTACTTGATTAATCGACAAAATCACCAACAATCAACTACCGAGAAAAGTGTAACAATCCAAAGTCTAATAGCCAAAATAATCTACTAACAAAGAATCTAACATAGAAGTGTTTAACCCACAAAAGTCTAACCCCAAAAACGAGGTTTTTACAACTGTTTATAAAAACAAAAAGCTAATAAAAGAAGGACTCTAATTGCTGAAAATTTGTCAAAACGCGGCTGCTTCGACGGACCTAGTGACGGACCGTCGCGGATATGACGGGCTGTCATGGACTCCGTCGTCCCACACTTTGCAAATTCTTCTGCTGCTCTCTTCATTACCCTCGACGGCAGGTATGACGGACCGTCACAGGCACGACGGTCCGTCAAGGGTCTCCGTTCCATAACACTTAAACTCTTGGAATTTGGATATTGGGACTACTTATCTGATCATCACGAAGAACCAGCAGGACGGACCGTCGTGACTATGACGAGCCGTCATAAACTTCGTAATCCCACACTTAGGTCAGAATTCCCCATCTTCCTTCAGCAGCTTCATTACAATGCAACCTACAGACCGTCACAGGCTCGACGGACCGTCACAAGCTCCGTAGGTGGTAACTTTTCTGCATTTCTTGCTCAAAAACTTTCGCGTTCATCCTTGGACAGATTTCCTGCAAATAAAGAGAAACTTACATAAAAATCAATACAAAAAGGCTTTTGGACACACACTAAACTTAAGAAAAAAACGTTAAATATACCGTGAAACCACGGTATATCAATGTGTGAGTGGAGTTGTGAAGTACTCTTATGCTATATGACTCATTATTATTTATGTGGTTGTTGGGCTGCTAGTATTGAGAATCATTTCCCTTCAAATAATTTTAATGTCATTCGGGGACGAATGTTCCTAAGGGGGGGATAATGTAACACTCCGGAAGTTCTATGACTTATACTAGAGCCTTGCCTATTAAATAATGGTTTAATGATGTTTCCAGACCTATATTAATGTGATAAAGACAGTTAGAAAAGGTTAGAGCTAAAATGACAAACTTTGACGTCTAGAAACTAGTTAAATTGAACTAGTAGACGTCCCCATGTTCGCTGAAGGTTTTTCAATGTCATATTAAGTCTAAAACTTGTAAAAAAGACTTTAAATAAGTAACATATAGTATAAAGGGTCCAATCGTCCATTCACAATTCTCAAGGACCGCCCAAAGGGTCCTTGAGGAGGACCTAAACTTTGCCGAGCAGGCTGCCAAAGAAGCCTGTGTGCAGCCAATATATGGATCCCATTGCGTGTCGCACAGTAAGCACTGGCTAGGAAAATTTTTCCTCGCGATGCGGGGCCTCCACAAGGCTCACTTCCTTAACCCGGATTTCAGAAAACATAATTGGAAATTCCCCCGCGACGCGCAGCCACTTCTCAAATTCGTTTGTGTCATTTTTAAGTCAATTTGACTTCACAAAAATACCCAATTAAGTGAGGGTTCTTTTGGGTAATAAAGGGGACGAGTATATTTTTGTTTGAGGTCAGTTTTAATTCAATTTCACTCACTCAAATCAAATCCCCAAATCAAAACCCAAAAGCTCTCACCTCTCTCTACTCTCTCTCTCAACTCAATCACCATTGAAGAACATTGAAAGCTTGGGAAGAAGGCCAAGTTCTCAACCTTTACTCTCAAATTTCGTGGATTAAGATTCATTAAGGTATGGTTTCTACACTCTTGGAATTCCTTTCCTCAATAGGTCCTCTTAAAGTTGGCTTAAAGGGTTTGACTTAGTCTAGGTAGTGGTATAGGACTCTACCAATACATTGCACTAGTTGGCCTTGAGGGAAGTCCTTGCAGGATGTTGTTATGTTGTTATGTGCTTATGTTCTTATAAATTAAATGATATGCATATGTTGACTTTACATGTTGATGATACAATAAGATGTTGGTTTCACTTATAAACATGTTTGTCACGATCGGAGTCTAGACCCCAGACGAGACCGGCGTCATTGACCTCTAAGAGGTCACAGACAAGCATACATACGTCATTCTTACTTCATCTAGGTTAATTTTAGCGGAAAATTTGAAATTTTTTGTTTCTTAACATTCTTACTAAACATTCTACTACATACGTAATTGTTCACCATCAACCATCTAACATTAAGATCATCAAATGAAAGAAACAGTTTATTATAACGATAAAGATGTCTGAACAAAAAACGGGAAAGAAACGCTCGTGGAACATACTCCACTAGCTCAATCCTACAACTAAGCTAGAATGTAAATGGGCAAGCATCCTCGAATGAATGAGGGCCTACCAAGTCGAATGAATTCTCGACGTGCGGATAACTGCAGCGTTAATCCTGTAACTCTAGCGTCCACCTGTGCCTGCACCTAAAAATTTAGAGTTGTATAGTGTTATGACGCACTTGTACTAAGTACGGGTATATGGAAGCACACACCAAGGACATGCATGAGTAAGATTAGCTCTTTCCTAACAACATGATTATAGAAGGTCAAGTCAGTGGACTTGCAAAATTGAGATTAGGAATGTGAGTGAGCTTTCCAAATTTGAATTAGGAAAGTTTATGAGCTTTCCAAATTTGGATTAGGTAAGTTATGCCATGAGTAACATGCATCATCATACTTAACATTTTGCACACAGCACACAACAACGTACACATAGCACATATCATATTTCCTATAACACATAACGTTGTTCATATCATTCATTTGTATGCCATGAGACCTTGGAATCATGGACTTTACATTCAGACTTCCCAAAAATGAGGGCTCAATATATGGGACCTCAACTAGGGAGTCTGCTTTAGCAAACACAGAGTCTGTTTCATTTATTCATACGTACTTCATTTCATTTCATTCATGGGTCAGTGTAAACACCAGCTATACCTAGGATTTAGTTTAAGACTTTCATCGGGTTCGTTGTGCAATGACCAAGAATGACCTAATGTCATTACTTGAATGTAACTCACCTCTTGATTATCCTATCCTAACACATTTGGTATCATTCGTTTCATTATGTTCATCATTTGAGGCTGGCCTCATTCATTCATTGGGAACTTTAACTTTAACCGACAAAGATCATGTGAGCATCATGAAATCGAGTGTCATGAAACTCCACACCGGAAATAGGTGGAATCACTGGCCAAAGTGACCCAAAACATGCTAGCGTACATGGGAAATTAAACCCCGCAAGATCCCTATATTGGCAGTATCGGTTTGAAGACTAGGAGATATAAAGAGACCCATACCCGGTATACCGAACAGTCTCATCTCATGAGAGTTACGTGAACCTCTGCCCTTCCCGAAAGAAGGCATCAGCTCTCATAGCTAGCCTATCGGTGCTCAGTATAAAATTTCATTACATTCAACTCATACATCATGGAAGTTGTCCTCTAGTATGAGGACATCATAGCTCAATAGATTATTTCTCATCTCATCATTAGTATTAAGTGTGTTAATATCAATACTTTCATTAGAGTGTTCAAAGAGACTAGTCTCTTCATTAACTTTACACTCTCATAGGTGAGTACGTTTTGGTAACATTTACTTAGGATCATTTGAGATTGCTCTCATCTTTTACATTAGTCTCATGACATGTTGTCACCACATTCATTAACATTAGCACATTTGCTCTTCATAATTACTCACCCCATTTTACGTGAATGTTCATTTCATCATATGCCAATGCACTTGGCTATTTAGTGTGTTTCACACTCTTACTTAACCCTTCTAGGGTTTCATCATTTATTTGTTCATTTCATTATTCATTTCATCATACGCCAATGCACTTGGCCATTTAGTGTGTTTCACACTCTTACTTAACCCTTTTAGGGTTACATTATTTCATCACATACATCTTAGGTTCACTTACTTTTAAATGTATGCTAGACTTATGAGTCTATACATACAAGCCATGGGGCTTCATTCATAGTTTGTCTAAGCGATTCATACTTACCCAAGATTATGTTGTACAAGACTTATGCATCTTGTAGATATGACAAGATACTGATTTCGATCTTTAGAGGCAGCATTCATTAAATATTTACTTACGTATGACTTATGTGTCAATGCGGAATTCGGCAAGGGAACCCGATTTCGAATCCCTTGTACAACACATAGTCTTATTTTAAACTTGATAATAGCATTTTTCAAGTTTGGGGGACCCTAGTTCAATCCCCATCAACCCCATATTATTTCCTCTCTTTTTCTCCTCTCCATTTTCATTTAAGTCAAGGAGGTTGTGGGTTCAATCCCCCACAAGCTCATTATTTTTCTTTTAATTTATTTCTTAACTTTATAACCTATCCAAGAGGTTGTGGGTTCAATACCCACTCTCCACATTTATTTTCTCCTTTATTTTTCTCCTAACTCTCTCATCCATTCAAGAGGTTGTGGGTTCAATCCCCACTAACCACATCTATTTTTCCTTGCATTTTTCTCACTAAATTTTTATGAAATTTTCGTTTAGTGATGTCATGGGTTCAATCCCCAATAACCTCACATTTAAAAAAAAATTTAAACGAAGCTCATTTTTTTAAAAGTTAGCCGAGACTACAATTTCCAGCTGGCTAGAAATTTAGTTTCTTCCAATCCATTTTTGTCTTAATCTTTTGTTGATTTTTTTTGTAGCTTTCATGTAACGATTTCTTGGGTTCAATCTTTAGTTATCTCACTTATTTTACATTCATTTTTCATTGCATTTGGTACCATTTTGATTTGCCGAACCCATCCTACCAAATGCTGGAAATTTGTTCACTATTATCAGCTTCTTTTTATCATCATTCATACGTTAATTCTTAAGGCATTTCGTGGATCATTTGGTGCATCTTTAAGTGTAATATTTTTATGATTATATTCAGCCAAGAATTACCATTTCATCCAGCAACATTACACCACTTTTACACCTCATTATTCACACAAACATTCGCACATAAAATTTAACCATTAGAACATATCATTTTTCACATACTTTCGGTTGGCGTAACTTAACATGCTTACAATTCCAAACACATAATCAAGAACACATTATCACGAAAATTAAACTTCATACTTAAAATACCAGCAAACATACCAACAACATGATCTCTAACCTATTTCACATTGAGATCAAAAGGATACTAGGGACAAGGAGTTCGACATGAACAGGAACAACCCTAGTTCTGGAGTAGATTTATCTGAGCCTTAAGGGTCTCTTGGGAAAGGGACGAGAAAACCCATACCTTTTATGACGTTCAAACCTCGAATTTCTTCCCAAAATCTTCTCCAAAAATCACGTCCAAATCCCCTCAAAGTCAACACCAACTCGACGGAAAAACCCTCTATTTGCCTAACATGTTTGATTTGTTGTTTGTTTATAATTTCGTTGTGAGTTCTTCAAGTGTGAAGAACGTTGGTTTACCTACTGTTTTTTGTAGTTAGTTGGCAGAGAGAATGGTGAGTGAGAGTGATAGAGACGTGAGAGAGAGATGAGCGTGGGAGGGAAGAGTTTTATTAGGCTTAGTAGTCTAGTTTAGGACATAGTCAAATAAGGTTTTATTTAATTATTAAAAATCTGATTTCCTTTTATTTTAAATCATCTAATAAATAATAAATATAAATTAATAACATTAATTTACCTGCTTAAATTAAAAACAATTTAATTCATTGCTTTCACCTAGGTTCAAACACGGGTGGAGCAAGACTTCACTTCAAGAGCCCAATTTCGGTCCTCTCTCCCCAAAATGCCCCTCCACCTTATTAATTAAATAATTAATTATATATTTAGTGTAATTACGATACTATCCTTATCCTGAATAAAGACCATTTTACCCCTAGACCCTCCAAACCTAAGATTTCCTCTTTTTAAATCCGTTAAAGACTCCTTCGAGTAAATCTTCGTATTCGAGATCCCTACATGGTTGGACCCAACCTTTCCTAGATCAACTAACTCCCCAAGTTAGTTGTCTTGGATGTATCAAGGGTTCCGAGGTCTGGTCCTACGCACACCAATCCGTGTTAATTCGGTCTAATCCTTGGAATTTTAGACACATTAAACATTACTTAGCATATCCATTTTTAGGGTTGTTACAATGTTGTTGGTATATATTGCTATATATAATGATGAATACTCATGATTCTATGCTATATGAAGTTTAGACATTATTTATGATTCTTTGGTTGGTTTACTTGGTTGAGTGGGGTTATGGGGCTTCTCTTGGTCATTGGACTTGTAACATTGGTAAGGGGTTATGAGTAAGAGTCTTGCATATGTTGTAATGTTATGAACTCTTCTACATTCTTTGTTGTTATAACATGATGATGGAGTTTTTTTGGTTATGTACTCTAATATGCTATTACACTTGTTGACTTGACATAACTTAATGATGTTGGTCATGTGTTGAATATGCTATTGCCTTAAGGGATATATGATTATTGTCTTACATGTGTTCTTGGTTGTGCATAAGGCTAATCAAACTAACTTGGCATGGTTTTGAAGAAATGTCCCCTTTAGCACGATTTCTAAGTTTATGTGTGCATATGTTCCCATACTTGGTACAAGTGGTGTACTAACCCATATTTCTCCCTTTGTCCCAAATATTTTAGGTTTTGGTCGTTAAATAGTTTGTGGCCAATTTGAAAGGAAAGCTTGGATATTTTCTCCAACTGTGGGTATGCCCTCAAGATTTGAGGATGGTGCCTTTTCGTATTCACCTATGTTACTTGCTATAGTCTAATGAATTCGTTTCACTCTTATTATTCAAGACATTGTTGTAAGCCTAAGTGACATTTATACATTTGTGTAAAGGCTATGCCCGAATTATTCTATTCCACTTTAGATGGTTTTATATGAGACATCTCTATTAGACTCTATATTTTGTAGTTTATGTGTCATAAAAGTAGAAGCCTATGTAAGCTTCCTATGCGAGAAGTTTGAGTAAACTCCCTATGTATATATTATGTGTAAGCGAGAGGTCTATGTAAACCTCATGATATAGATATATATGAAAAGTTTTAATTTTTCGCACTTTTTAATTTATGATATGTAATGACGAATTCTAAGAGGCTGGTTTTAGTCCTCTCCGAGGATGACGACGCTGGTTACGTCTAGGGGGTGCTCCCCGGATGTGACAGATCATCAGTACTTTACTTCAATTATGTTGGTCTATTCTTCATTATGATGTTCAATTGAATTATGAATATGTGAATAGAATTGGAAGATGATGATATGATGAATATGATAGAATGTTATGAATATGTTGAATGTGAGATCATTATAGGGGTATGACCATGCAAGATTGAAAGTGATTCTCTTGTGTAGCATATTATTGTGACTATGATGTGTTAATCTCACTAAATGTTGGGTTGTGATAAAAATAATTTCTCATTTTAAACCTAAAGATCTATCATCATGATTATATAAGGGGTTAATTTCCTAAGGAGGCCTATAGTATAAACTAATGTTAAAGATGACTTATAGCATTTCAAATAAGGACTTTAACTGAAAACCGAACGAACTAGATATGAGAGGTGTCCCTTCCCAAGAGGGAAGGTAGGTTCACTATTGTTCTCATGAGATAGAGACTACAATGTAAATGTGCATAAAAGAGTTTCTATTAAATCTCCTAGTTCCTCCTTAACTATGTGCCCTCATAGGAAGACTAGATAGTGGATCCACCTAGAATGCTATGTTCATGAATGATTCTACCTTGGCAAGTAGGAAACCTTCTTTAGGTGTAGGGTTTTATGACACCAGATTCAATGTTTAGCTCACATGGTCTATTGTCGGTTATGGAAATGTTCCCAAAAGTAAATTGAATAAAAGAAAGTAATTAAGATGGACACTAACTAGGGTGACTTGAGGGGTACTACTTAGTGTAAGTAAGGGTATGGGACTTTACCTATGTGTTGCACAAGTTGGCCTTGAGGGAAGTCCTAGGAAGAATTCTTATGCACTTATTATATGAATAAAGTGCATGATGTTGGTCGTATATTATGTTTCTCTTATATGATTTTGGTTACATTTGACACGATATTGGTCTAAATTACTATGTAAATGATGACTACAGATGATATGATGTTATCTGAGGAAAAGGCATTACTTATGGTCTCTTTTCTAGTTTACTTGAATTGTGTGGTGTTATGGGGTTTCACATGAACATTGCACTTGTAGGCTTGGGATGGGATAATGAGTAAGGGTCTTGTATGCTTTGATGATATGAACTCTAGAATATGAAATGTTGATATGAGTTTATGATGATGCTATTCTTGTATATGAATATGAACATGTCTTAATGTTGTTGTGATTATTGACTCGTATATGCTCATGTGTGCGCATAAAGGCTTTCAAATTGACTTAGCATGATTTAAAGAAAATATCCCTCCGTGCATTTCTTCTAAAGGTTTTAATTGTATATATTTCCATACTTGGTGCATGTGGTTTGTACTAACCCAGATTCTCTCTATTTCTACAATAATGTGGGTTGGGCCATTGAATAGCTTCAAGGCCATTTTCAAGGAAGACTTGGATAAGTTTCCAAGTTGTTGGTGAGTCCTCCAGTCCGAAGATGATGCCACTATTCTAGCTTTACTATTTAACTATGTCTAAGACAATATTCATTTCTTATCTTTTGAGACTTTGTTGTAAGTCCTATATGAGGCATATTGTAATAGTGTAAGGGCTATGCCCAAATCTTATACTTATTTAATAGATGGCTGTGTGAGACAATATTAGACTACTTTAATGAATTTGACTATGTTGTTAAACGAGAAGTCTATGTATACTTCATATGTAAAGTTTTTATATTTACCGTTTTTTTTCTACCTATGATATGCAATGATGTATGCTAAGGACTAGTCTAAGACCTCTTTGAGAACGAAGGTGTTGATTACGTCTAGGGGGTGCCCCCGGTTGTGATACTATTAATGTTAAAATATAGCCCTAAATGAGTCCAATTTGTTGACTCATCGGTAAACAACACAAAACAAGCTAGGTAGCAAATCATTACTACAAGGCGATAAACACAAGCTAAAGCATCTAATGTCCAGCCTAGTCTAAGGCTACCACGAATCAATCCTAACAAGTATAACCAGGTCATCTATACCACAAGTAAAGCAACAACCTGAAATAAGGATCACAACACCCACAATAGGCCATAAGCTCCTACGAAATCAAGAAATGATAGAATAACAAGGGGGAAGTAGCTGGAAAATACCATCCAAAATTACATGAAATCTATATTAGGCATTATCTAAGAAGCTCAATTAATCAATTAGATCAAAGCATACCTCAAAGCCAAACACGAGCGCTCTAAACCTACCACACAAAAGCTATCCGCTTTTGGAATGCCTTGAAAACCATCACACTATCAAATTATCGATCACAGTGTCACTACACACATTTTGACACTAAATTAACAACTGTTAGAAATAATTTCAAAATTGAGTCCAAATGGGAAAGTGGACCCCCATAAGGAATCCAGAAATTGACTCAGTCAAAATGTCCTAAATGACTTACTAGGCTTGTGTTCATATTGAACATAATATGATCATTCCACCACGTAGCCACAACCTATAACATCATACGGGACATCGACTCACCTTAATTAGAGTTGAAACGAGGGAGAAATCGCTTTTTAAAAAAAAGAATTGAAGTTGAAATTTTGCTATAAAAATAGCAGAAGTCTATTTGATCAAAGGCTAATTTTGGTCACCAAAAGTCCAATTTTTTGTCGCTAAAAGTCTGCACAATATATCAATGCTTCAGTTTGTTTGCTGAAACTACGAATTCTCAAACGAAGTGCCCGAGATATGTTCAGAACCCTATACGCGTAAGTGAAATATGCTACCCTAGTAAATTCAGCATTTCAGACTCCACGAAACCTTCAAAACTTCCATCATAAGCAATTTCGACAAAAATGGATCCCACACCTAAGTTTTATTCTAATCTAAAAACCATAAGTCTCAAAATGAGAATGGAATCCTAGGACGCTGAAAAAAAAGTCGTTCTAGACAAAACTCAACATTTTAGAACTAACCGCACTAACAGAATTTTCATCTGAGCATGTTTACCAATGTTGACCAAAGTCAACCCTTGGCTTAAGTTTTAAAGTTAAATGCCTAACGACACAAACTCACACTAGAAATCTCGAGGCCCTAACAAACCATACCCCTAGACTAAATGACCATTATAGAGCTGATTAACCATTAGAATTGCATTCAGAGGTTGTCTTTCTAAATTTTTAATAGAAGTAAAGGTTCAAAAATATGAAAAATTGCACAAAATCCAAAAGAATGACTCAGTGACCGAATCGTTAATCCAAACAAGTCATAAATGACTTATGGTCACTAAAAGAAAGCTCTAACGATGAAAAGAAAAAAAAAAAGACAGTGACCAGGATGGTCATTACAACATCCACAACTATAAGAACTTCCATCTGCGAAATTAAAATGATAAACAAATCCCAAAGGATAAAAAGACGAGGAAATTGAGTGTGTATGCTCTACTAGACCCTCAAACAACCTCTCGAATTGAACAATGACATCACCGACGTCAAGCTAAGAGAAAAATTCTCAAATTCACTTCAAAAGTCCTCCAAATCCATTTTTGTCTCTAACTCTCAGCCAACTGAACCAAACTTCCTTGAAAGTACCAGATGCATCTAAATAGACCAGCATCACACCAAAACCACATAATAGAGACATCGAGTACCATGGCAGATGCAACCCTATTCTAAAATTGAAAAACTAACCTTATGATTCATATCTACTATCCTCTAACCACCAAGAGCGTTCTGCCAGTCCTTAGCTATCCTTAATATCGCATGTACCAAATGAAAATCTTCTTAAAAGCCCATATAACACCAACCTCAAAAAACAACATGCTTCTCCTAAACATCGAGGAATGACACCGGCCTAAACAAGGAACTCAGCCCAGGGTAAGACTCTAAAATCCATTTCTAACCCTGAAAAACGAACAAACCCATCTGAAATACAACCTTCTAAATCTACCCACATTAATCCAAAGGATGTCAATCCTACAAATGACAAGCTAGCACTAAGCCCAGCTCCAGTGACACTCTGACCAAAGAAACTTTTGAAACACCAACACCACGGGCCCACAAACTATTTTGCCACTCCAAATCTGAGTAAAACACTCCATCCTAAGGGAAACAAAGTTCGGCAATCGATGTATCAACATAGTCAACTAGCTAGTACTGGCCCAAGGTTACCAACCCCATCATTCACCACGCAAGCTACCAAGCATTAAAAAAGCAAACCACACATCCTGAAAAAGTGTCAACTCATATAATCCACAAATTACAATGGCCCCATCCTCATGATGAATCTTCTTTAATAAGTTTCCATTTTCTAATAGGGCTAAGGTATGAAACACCAATGATGAACACCATTCCGACTCTAAATCATACATCAGCCTCGAGGGTTATCAATACAAAAACAAAGACCAACACAGCAGATAGTTGAAGTACAACAAGGGACCACACCTCCAACTTCTAGCTAACCATAACCAACCTCCAAGAACACATGAAGCAGATTAATCCAAAACGACAATGAGCAAAAACACACCTCTACATTCGAGAAACTGAGGAAAGGGGAGAAAGAAACCAAAAAGGAATACCACAACTACATAAGGCTAAATACCCAACACACAACATTCAAAAATGGAAATCTCCCAACTACTGCTCAAAAGGAACGGCTCACAACTAAGCAAACTAGTCCCTACAACACAAATTGAGAAAAGTTTGTCTAGCTACCTATCATACAAGGATCGACATCACAACAAAAGCACACAACAAAGGTGGCAAAAAGGGAAACCAACAATCCCAAGACCACAGCTATAACAGGACTATCAAGGAAAAATCACGTTGTCTACCTATCCATTATTCCTAGTCAAAGCAAGACATCCTAGTCGTCAATACACCACTAATGGAAATCAACTACAAGGGCAAAACGTACAAGCAATCCTCAAATTAAACTGCATTGAGGCCTTGTGACAATCTATAGCATAGTAGCCTATCTCGCTACTCCCATGACACCATTACTCAAGAGAAACTGGATGCAAAGAACCGTTGGAGTGACCTAACACTCAAAGGTCCAGAATGACCAACATGAGAAGTACGACCAAAACTCTACATGCCTCCAGAACCACGACCTACCTCAGATTCCCTGGAACCAGAGATTCTATCTACATAGGCTTGATAGGTCAAAAAGGAACATGTCCCTTAGTGAATTGATACTCACCTCAAAGTGCAAATTTTCACCATTGTACTGGTGTGAAATCCTCTTACCACCATCATCATAAGTCTCCAAGCATGACTACTCCACATCCATCACATAAATTACAACTAAAGGGAAAGATAGACCTAGCTGATATTAGATGCTCTGACATGAAACAGAGAGTCAATGACAACCCTCAAATCAACCCTCGACTCAACTAGACGGAAACCGATAGCTCTAAATGTTGGAGCGCACCCTAATCTCTGAATCTCCAAGCTACTCCACATAGCTCAAAACCAACGGCAATAACTCATCTAAAATTACATGAAATTTATACTAGGCATTATCTAAGAAGCTCAATCAAGAAACTAGACCAAAGCCTACCTCAAAGCCAAACATGAGCACTCTGAAATTACCACACATGAGTTATCTGCTTCTGAAATGCCCCCAAACACCATCATTCTATCAAAATATCAATCACAACGTCAATACAGACATTTAGGGAACTTCTCCTTTGGGAGGTCGTTATGCACGTAATTGCGTTGATGTTTGAGAGGTCGTTATGCACGTAACTGTGTTGAAGTTCCATTAGACAGATTTCAAATTTTTGTTTATATTGATCATCACAAGGAAAAAATAGTCTATGAAGGATAAAAAAAATTTCAATATTTATGGTGTTCTAGATCATAACATCATCAAATACTAGAGTTCAAAAGCCAAAAAATGCAACATTGATGGGATGATTTTGACATAGACATGATACTCTCAAACTTACTTCTCAAATAAGAAGTAAAGTGGTCGTATCAAGTAAAGAACCCAACTAATGAGATTGGGATCGTTCCCACGAGGAAAATAGTTTAGACTTAACTTCAATCTATTATTACTATTATTTAGTCAATTATTTCCTTGAAAAACAAAGACAATAAAAAGGGGGGGTTTTACTTCTAAATGAATGAAAATAACTAGCTAATTTAAAGGAGACAACTAACAGCTTCAAATGTTAGAGTTTAATCAATTAATAAAAGTAACTAGGGTTTACTTGTACCCACAGGTTCCTAACTTGGGCAACTAACAGCTTCAAATGTTAGAGTTTAATCGTAACTAGGGTTTACTTGTACCCACAGGTTCCTAACTTGATAATTCTAACTATAACAATTCTTTCCTAGTATCTTGCATGCAAAGTGATAAGTTATGTATTTCTAAATCCTTGGTCCGGCATCTAGAAAATTTCACTCCGCACCTTGGTCCGGCTACGTGTATTGCTATACTAACCCTTATCTTTACCTCATATTAAGCATCGTATTCGATATATGACTAAGTTATTACCTCGTACCAATCAATACTAGTCTATTAGATAGTATACACTAAATATATGTTGATAATTCTTTTCATATTATCTACCTCCTTGGTCTGGCAAGTAGCATTAAGGCGAGTTCTAACGTTCGCCATCCGTTAAAAAAACTTCTAAACGAAAGAATTATCAATACATGCAAGACACCATTCTAGAATTGTTATTTTAGTTAGATTTTACCTCATTATTCGCCTATGGTTCCCACAACCCTAGTTATGGAGTTTAGTTACCCATAGTCATAATCACAATATTCAAATATGTAATATAAGAATTCATGCACTTACTTCAATGAGAAAGAATAAAATCCAGAAGTTCACTTGATTAATCAACAAAATCACCAACAATCAATTACTGAAATTAATTGAAGACTAAAGATTCTCCAAAAGTGTAATAATAATCACCAAGTCTAATCCACAAAAGATTCTCAAATAACCAAAGATTCTAACCATTAAAGAGTCTAACAACCAAAAAGTCTCACCCCAAAAACGAGGTTTTTTGAACTATTTATAAAAAATATAAACCTAATTAAACAAGGAATCTATTTGCAGGAAATCTGTCAAAACGCGGCTAGGTCGACGTTGCTCGCGACGTGTCGTCGTGGTCACGACGGGCTGTCATGGACTCCGTCGTCCCATACTTTGCAAATTCTTCTGATGCTCTCTTCATTACCCTCGACGGAAGGTATGACGGATCGTCACAGGCACAACGGTCCGTTGAGGGTCTCCGTTCCATAACACTTGAACTCTTGGAATTTGGGTACTGGGACTACTTCTCTGATCTTCATGACGAACCAGCAGGACGGACCGTCATGGCTACGACGGTCCTTCACACACTCCGTTACCCGGTCAGACTTCCCCATCTTCCTTCAGCAGCTTCACTACGGTGCCACCTACGGACCGTCACATGCACGACGGACCATCACAAGCTTCGTAGGTGGTACTTCTTTGCATTTCTTGCTCAAAAACCTCCGCATTCATCTTTTAGACAGATTTCCTGCAAATAAAGAGAAACTTACATAAAAATTAATACAAAAAGGCTTTTGGACACACTAAACTTAAGGAAAAAGCATTAAAAATATCGTGTAACCACGGTATATCAAGACACTAATCAACCGCATGAGGAGAGACAGAACATTGAGGTACACTATAGTAACAAATAGTAAAATTTGGAAAACAATAAACTACTTCAGACGATCCAAACAAAACAAACGACCTGGAAACAAGAATGAAATTTGTATTAACGTTGATTTATTTGAAGCATCTACAGGTAAATCCCATGTTTTTAAATCTACGTAAAGTTTCAAGATAATCGATGCCATGGATCTTCATAAACATAATCATAAGGTCACATAAATGTTATTAATCCAAGTAGTTATTCCCAGATCCAAATCAAGGAGATACACCCTCAGTCTCAATAAAAAACAAATAGATATGCAACCTCCGGTTACTCGATCCCAAGGTCAGGCAAATGAAGTGCAAAAGAGTAGACTCTCTTACGTTAGGTCAAATGACGAAATAAAGGTTTATATAAATAAAATAATCAAGGAACTAAATTATGAAAAATACTTATAATAATCCCCAAGTTGAGTGCTCCACAAGAACAGAGATTTTACAAACAAAAAAACCATGTTCGATGCCCTACCATACTATAACGCCCCCTAAGTTGTCCCCTAAAATACCAACAATTGCATACTCTACCCACATAGAGGGAATGATAATCGACTCTTCGGTCTCTAGAGAAAGTAAAAAACCCACAACACAATCAATATTTAATAAACATGTGGACACTACCTACGCCACTAATATGTACAATTGAACTCAACTAGATAACACTTCAAATATTAGCAGGCCTAATTATAATTTATGTGGTGACAGAAAAATGTCCCTACATCCTAGTGGCCCCCTACAAAATCTAGATGACCTTCCAATTATAGAAACCCCGTTTATTGATAAAATCCAACATAGCTTGAATATTCCTAGTACCACTTTGAGCAATAAACACTCTAAGATAGTCAATATTCCAATTAATGAAATTACTAATGACATCCCTCTTTAAGTCATAATGCCTCATCTTCCACTCTCATCTCAACAAAAAAAATCCCCTTCGAATAGGAACATTCCGCTGCACTACTCGTCCATCCACACTCAGACCCCCCTTCCGAGCTCTCTTTCCTCCCCTCCAAACCTTCTCAGTAACAATAGAAGGGATAACTTTCTACACCATTCAGAATCCCCCTCAAAATGTGATCCCACATTCTTGGGTGGAAATAGGCTTAAGATCATGACATGTCCTTCTCGACGACTATGGAGGGTCAAGTTATCATAGTTGTCCAAACACGACCACTATATCTCAGGCAGTCTCAAAAGGAATGAGACTAGCAATGGAAGCCTAAAATACCCATCTTTGTATGACCTCTGTTCTTCAACCTTACCTATCTCTATTGTTTCCCCATATTATCTTTTAAATTTCCCTACTTTGGAGATGTTATTACTCAACCCATTGATTTAGGTAACAATCTTAGACCCAGTTAGATTGCCTCCCTTCTTTTTTCCTCAATAGATCCCAAAAGTAGTGATAACTCGCATGAACAACCTCATGATAACTCTAAGGTACCTCCAGTCAGCCCACCCATAGTCCATGTGAGTACAACAGAGATTACACTCTAACAACTCCAAACCATGTAGCTTCATCATATCAGGTATCGTCACAGCCCCATTGTTCCCCTCCCCCAGAGAACTTATTGCAAAACATAGAAGTGAATCTAAGCACATGGGAGTTAGAGGAGGCCCTAGTCACATGGAGAAACAAGAACAAAATCATAATTCTAAAGGGTATAAAACTAATGATATTCAAAGGGAGATTTGTAAGAAAAAATGCACACTCATCTGCCCTACAAACCAACAAAAGAGCTCGCTAGATATAAGAACTCCATAAACCTAGATCTAGGGAGATTTATAGTAATAATGAACCCATAGATAAGGGATCGGGACCAACTGAACCCAGTACCAATGTCATAATATAGAATTGTAGAGGAGGAAACAAGCCAGAATTTAGGAGAAACTTTAGGTGTCTTATGGATTTAAGTAAACTACCCCTTGTTGCTTTAATAGAAACTAAAATGGAAAACCATCAGGAACTAGTAGACGACTTCCCTTTCAATAGGATGATCCAAGTCCTAGTAATAGGCAATTCTGGTGAAACCTTTGGAATGACTCTATCTTGGAACTAGATAACATTCCTACAACTGGGTAGGGAATACATGCAATGGTCCAGGTATGTGAACTAATGACTCATGGATTCTTAGTTGCATTTATGCTAGTACTTACAGAAACTCGTGTAAAATACTATAGGATAACCTTAGGAAAATAAAAGACAACTACGATAATAAATGGATAGTAGGAAGAGATTTTAATGAACTTTTGTCTAGAGCTGAAAAAAAATAGAAGGAAGGCTTATTAATAAGTCTGCACAAGTGAGTTTTGGGATGTAGTCAATTATTGCAAGCTAATAGACATGGGGTTGAAGGGTGGAAAATGTACCTGGCTAAATAAACTTTTTAAGAATAAATATCAGCTAATCCTTGAAAGATTAGATCTTTTTTTGGCTAACGGAAAATGGATACACTATTTTCCAAACGCCTGAGTCATCACCTACCCTAAACACACTTTGATCATTGTCCCCTCCTTTTATGCTTCATACAGGCTAGGTCTGCTAAGCGTACTAAGCTATTCCTCTTTGAAACAATGTGAACATCACAACCAGATCTAAAAGATATTATCATAAAAAATTGGGACAAGAAAGAAGTTATATCAGGAGCTATCTCTGACTTTGGAACCAATGTTTCGGTATAGAAAACTAAATTTGGAAACATCTTCGTCAAAGAAAAAGGAATCCGTTGAAAAGGTTAGAAGGAATACAAAGATCCCCTAACTAAATTACCAGTTCTTTCCTTCATGAATCAAAAGTCACCCTTATATTGGAATATAGTCATAATTTAAAACTCGAGAAAGATGTTTTAAAATTATAATCTAGGTAAATTGGCTCAACGATGGAGACAGACGACGTAGAAACCATATGATTTCTCCATAAAATGAGAATGCGCAGTGGTTATAACATCATGATGGCATTAAAAACCAAGTCTATTGTTACTTCTCCAATCTATTCAAATCATCTCAAGAAGCTCATCATTTTTCCTCATCCTTAGAACCCCACGAACAATCCCTGGATCTCCTATTGCTTGGAGATATTTCATCTTTAATTGAGATAAAAAAAATGCAGTAAAATCCTTAGTTAATATCTCAAAAGGTCATCCAACTTTGAAATTATCAAGCAAAGTGATTGAACTTTGTTTTATATCACTACAATCACTAATCTTAGACCTAACTATCAATAAAATCAGTCAATCAAATCTATTACTAAAAGAAAGTATTGGCATAGCAAAATAAATTATTTTTTTATATGAATCCCACAAATAAATAAGATTAAGGAAAATTCTTTAAAAACTTTTAACTTTCTCTCATAAATAAAAATTTTTTAAAAAATATAACTAAAATGTATGTTCAAACACAATTTCAAATTTCAAAACTTATTTATTAACAATTTTAAAAAAAAAATCAAGCTTAAACAAAACAAATCTAATGTTAGCAAACAGTGAAATACGAAGGAAAAGTAAGATTTTTACCTATTATATATAGAAAGAAACATCTAAAAATACATTATACGCCGAAGAACTTAATTAATAAATACTTGTTCTATTTTTTATACTTGTTTATTGTTTTTCTTCCTGTTTTGAATTTAATTTGTTGTTTTGCTATAGTACTTGTACTCGTTTTTTTTACGAAGGAGACAAATTATTATGGTATTACAATAATACCAAAATATATTTCACCAAGAAAAAATATTCATTTATTTATTAAATCAAGACGTAATCAATTCAACAAAATCATTAAAAAAAGTATTTGTTTGTGTGATTTGGTTTGTCGTGATTTAATGAGTTTTCTTTGATTTTATTTATTTGTGGGTCCGTGTTATATGATATAAAAATATAATAGTAATTTATTTTTCTATGTCAATATATTTTTAAATAATAAATTTGATTGAATGATTTTATTGATAGAAATATCTAAGTTTAGTGATTTTATTGATACAAAACAAAGGTCAGTCACTTTGCTAGGTAAATTCACAAAGTTGAGTGATCTTTGGAGATATTACCTCTTAAATTCTTCCTAACTTTAAAAGCTCTTCATTCAAACAGATAACACTCTTAAAGAATTTTAGACCCATTAGCCCATGTAATACCACATCTAAAATTATTATCAAAATTAAAGAAAATCGCCGAAAGCCAATTATGAACACCCTAATAGGACCATGTCAATCTAGATTCTTAAAAAATAGACAAGCCAAATATAATACTATAATAATCCAAGTTACTAGCCACTTCCAAAAAAATGAAAGGGAAGAATGCTAATATGATTCTCAAAAATCGATCTACAAAAATCTTACTTACGATAAGATTGAATGGTTTTTCATACATGACACCCTAACTATGCATCTCCACAAGTAGTGCAACGATCCTAGTTAATGGGGAACATGATGAATATTTTTGTTCCATGTAGAGGAATAAAACAACTCCATACTTGTCCATCCTATGTGTGGAGATGTTTTTTAGACAAATCCAAACGGAAGTACATGCAAAGAATTGGAAGGCTATCAAAATTATGATTAAAATCCCATCCTTGTCACATATTTCTTTGTAGGTGACTTTATTATTGATGAGTAGGGCCAACAAGAAAAAAAACCTATACAATTAGAAAATTCCTAGGTATCTTCTGTCAAACTTTTGCCAAAGTATTAACTACCCTAAATCAAAAATGTTTTGCTCCAAAAATTGCATAAAAGACCTTAGACTAGAAATTTTCAACTATCTAGGAATTAAGCCTAACATGTCCTTGGGGAAGTATTTAGGTTTCCCAATCTTCATGAAGGCCCCAAGCATTAATAATTTCCAATTTATCATAGATAATCTAAAAAAAATGCTAGCAGGGTGGAAAACAAGTTTCTAAACTTGGCTAGAAGAACGACCTTGGCCAAATTAGCCTAAATAACATTCCCACTCATGTAATGCAATACATCAACCTCCTCAAAGGTATCATAAAAAAATAGATTAAATTCAAAGAAACTTTACTTGGAGAACTACTAATGCAAAAAAAAAATCCACATGATCAAGTGGGAGACAATGACTAGGGTGAATGACGAAGGGGGTCTAGGAGTTCAAAGATCGGAAACTAAGAATAAAGCCCTTTTATCCAAACTAGCATAGAGAGCTTTTACAAAACCAAACTCAATTTGGACCTCCATCCTAATCAACAAATGCATAAGAACTGAGATATTCCCTGCTGACCTAAAGGCAAAGCCAAGTCATGGTAAAATATCGCGAAGGATTGGGAGGTATGTAAAGAAGGCTTAAGATGTTCTATTGGGATTGGGACAAATATCTCACTATGATTCGATATTTGGCTCCCAAACAACATTACTTTTAGAGAAATGATATCGAGGCCCTTAATGCAACATGAATGCAATTTGGCAAAAAAAAAAAACTTTCTCGAGCTCCCAGAAATAGTAAAAAACTAGATCAATAGCCTTTATATTCCTATGAAAATTACAAAAGACAAGGCATCCTAGATTCATAACAACACAAAAGACATATTAAAAACCAACTTAGCATATCATCATATCAATAAAACAGACAGACATCATAAAACAACAAACTCCTCCTTTAATTACATATGGGGCCTCCGTTGTCCTAACAAAAGCAGGTACTTCTTGTGGTTATGCCAACGCTATGGAAGTTATTAGATCGTGTAAAATAATAGTAGTACCAAAGACAGAACCTTCTATCAAAAATGGAAAATTGGCTATGAAAATTCCATGCGGACAGAAATTAAAATAAAGGGTCTCAACAGGAAAGTTGTTTCGATCCAAACCATTCTTAGGATCAAATAATGACATAAGGATATGTTAGTGACCTAGCACGATAAAGCACTCTTCGAGGGCATGAAATGTCACATTTTTGGTCCAAATATCCACAGTAATGTCTCTGTTAGATTCTCTAGTGGGAGGTTACCAACATACCATTATCTA
This sequence comes from Solanum pennellii, assembly GCF_001406875.1. Classification (NCBI taxonomy): domain Eukaryota; kingdom Viridiplantae; phylum Streptophyta; class Magnoliopsida; order Solanales; family Solanaceae; genus Solanum; species Solanum pennellii. The sequence goes on from NC_028637.1 coordinate 56,182,364, forward strand.
AATTCATTAGGGATAGATGTGAGTAGTTAATCTCACATATGTGACTCATCAGAATCTTTCCAACCTATATTCATCAAATGCATCATAGCTAGAAGACTCTAGCGTAAGATATGAATAAGCTTTACTTCAAATGATTGTGCTTTACGACAAGGGAGAAAATGATTAGAGTTCCTCATGAGGAAGGACATAAAAGTAAGAAACCTAAACTCTATTTATGAAGTATCTGGTTGAATAGGAATGAAAATCACCACAATCAAAAGGAAACAAACATAAATCCTAATACGCCTTATAATTCATGCAATGAAATTCATAGCCAAGACTGACCAAAATCAAATCAAATGGTGTATCCATTAAATGGGAATCAAAACCCACTCACAAGCTACAAAAACACGGATGGTTCATCATACAAGGCAACTGGTATAAATGGAATATATGGGAGGAGTCATTAGAGATAGGGATGGGAATTGGATAAAAGGATTTATGGGGAACTTATACAAAGCTAAAGATATCACTGCGGAGTTATATGCCTTACATAAAGCTATGGCACATGAAAACAACCTCAAACCCGTTACATAAAATCAATTTAAATTATAAAGAAATCATCACTCTCCTAGTTGTGCAATTGCATAGCGTTTAATGCGCAAGCTAGGGAACCCCTAGTCCAGCATAGGTTCAGAGAAGAGAACCAAGTGGCAGATGCTTTAGCTAAAGAGGGATCTAAGCTAACAGATGCTAACTCTTCTGCTTTTTGTTTCAACAATGTTAGAGGCACACAAAGTAGGAACTTAACTTTCTTTATCAAACGTATAAGACAAACTTGCAGATGATTGTAACTTATATTATTGTGTCGACCCTCTGTCCCCTCAAACAGTTTTAGCAAAAACAATGATCTACCACTGATTGTACTGATCCATAACTTTTTATAATATCTCCTTTATTACCAAAAAAAATAGAAAGAAATCCCCAAATTAATAAAAATAGTTCAATTTCAAATTAAATTGTCCGATTATCTATTACCCAAACCCGACCTATTATAGTAAACAAATAACAACAAATCCTCTCTTCTCTTTCCCTCTCAACAATTTGAGCAATAACTTCTTCCTGCTCCATCAAAGGTTACCAGAATCGTCTCAAGTAAGGATAACTCTCTTCATTCTCTTTATGTTCTTTATTAATATTCCTCCGATTCCGACGAACTGGTATGTTCCGTTGTTCTTACTCTTCTTCCGATTCCAATGAACCGGCACAAATTGATTTGAACCATGTTGTTTCCTGCCAATTACCAACATGGTTTTCCGAGATCAAAACATTGAAATATTTGGGGGGAGGGGGGGTTGGTTCAAATCAATGGCAAAAAATTGAAAAATTGAAAGTAGGGAATATTGAAAAAAATATGGTGTAGAAGATGGGGTGATACAGTGAGGCAGAAGGGTTTCGGCCTCTTGCTTTTTTATCGTCATCGTTGTCAAGAGATGATGTAAATCTGCAATAAGTTCTCCAGTTGTGTTGTCACCGTTGGGATCGCCCAAGGGTTGTGGATTGTCTGAGTACGAGAAAACACCACCAAATACTCTAATGGTGTTTTCTCATTTATTTGATATCATCTACGCAAAAACGATTTATTCCATATCAATAGCTTTCCATTAACTCTAATGGTGTTTTTTTCATTTTTGTTGGTTTGTGTATATTGAGTTGTATATTATTGGGCAAAATTTCTGCTTTTGACAACATTGGGAAAAAAAGTTTGAAGTCTTACCAATGTTATTTGGTTTAGTGAGTCTGGTCGGGTCTAAAAGAGGAACCAATTTTAAATGGGTTGTTCAAATTGAAATTGGGGATTTGGGGTCTATTTAGGGTAGCCGTTAATTTCGAGGCTACAAATGACAAGTTTGCTAGCGGCGTGGTTATAAATAACTTCATTTTAATTATAAGGGCAAAGTCAACCATAAATCAAAGTTGAGAAGTATTTTTGGCACTTTTCCCAAAAAAGTAATAGAGCTCAAAGCAAAAGAAAAAAAATGCAACTCCAAAATTACCCTACAACGGCAAGTTGTAGACAGGGAATTGTGTCTTATTTTCTTTTATTAGATAGTAATAACTCAACTAGGGTAGTTCGGAGATTTTGTTACTTAAATGTGCCAAGCGTAAATTGATCCTGAAATTGCTAAAACCGAAGCAGATAACATAAGTCAATTCAGATTTTCGTTTTATCCAAATTGTGCACAGCCCCACAGGCAAATGATGAGTCCGAAGCCTAAAGAGAAAAAAATACAAAAAATTCCATAAGGGTACATCATTTCATTTTTAACCGAAATGGTAAAATCGCTACTGACGCAGCAATTTTATTTTCACGCTGTTAAGTCTCAAACTATCAGCGATTTTGTTCATATTTTTTTTTCTTTTTAAAAGAAAATCGTTGCGTAAGCAGTGATTTTAGTGGGAAGTTTTTGTTTTATTTTTCTTGAAAAATCGCTGTCTTATCAACAATCTATGCGGAAATGTATTCCCTTTTTTTTAAAGATCAATTCCTTGGCAGCATAAATTATTTTTTAAAAAAACATAGCTGCCAATTACTTTTTTAAAAATTATTTAATGTTGGTTAATTTTTTAAAAAATAATTAAATCAGAGCTTCTATAAAAAATTCTTTTTTATTAAAAAAATTGCTTCTAATAAATTTTCTTTTTACAATATCGTTGCCAAATTTTTTTATAAAAAAAGTCGGTATTAAATGTTGGTAATTTTTCTTTTTTAAAAAAAGATACGTGTAAACTCTGATCCCCACTTCACCCTTATGTGAAAGGGGCAGACAAATAAGGGGGAAGACATCTCCTTTTCATTTCTTGTGTTCCTGCACAAGGCTAACTCAAACATATAAAAAGAAATCCACAAACTTACAGTTTACGATATGTAATCTTATATCGTTACAGTTTCTACAAACAAATTGCATTCAAAAGCTTAAACAACGTAGGAGAATGCACAGCTCATTGTTCATCCATATGTCATGGTTATTACGTAACCAAAATCAGTGCAATGGTCTTAAATCATTCATTTCTTCTGAAATTGGCAATTCTCATATAGGAACACCTAATTCAGAAATCTTGACAATCCTTTTGTCAATTGCAGTTCTTTGTTGACGCAGATGTGACGCCATTGAAGCAACCTGAGTGATATACTCGGGTAAGGATGAAAAAATCCAATGCAGATCTAAATCAAAAACTAGATGGTAGAAATTGATGAACACGTGCAAATAATATTCATTCACCATACTTCTGCTCTTAGCTTTAATGCCTCTCTACCTGGAATTTCCCGCAGCACATCCATCAAATCTATCAGTTGAGAAACAGAAGTTGCATTAAGCTTTTTATTGCACATCAACAAAGCTTTAATTGGGGGTTTGAAATGAAGTTTCCAGAAAATCCATCCAACTACCTTTAGAAAATACAAATGACATAAGGAGTCATTGGTTAAAAAGAAGTTTTCCTTGCATAATAAAACACAAATGAAACAAGGTATGGCCTGATTTTCCATGTCTGTCAAGTCATTTGATGCAAGGACATCCGTCGCATTAATAAAAGGTAACTTCACAAAATACAACAATCCAAATCAACAACATCACTAGGCAGATAACAAGATGCCGAGCAATCAAACGTTCTCCGATTTAAGCGAAATAACAGGTTTATTCACTACTCTAGCCTGTCCTTACATCTGTTTCCGATAATCACCTTAATATTTTTTTCCTTTGTAGTTCTCCAAAACCAGGCACTTCAAGCAATCCGGAAAAAGTGCAAGCTTTATGGATAACAGAATTTGTATAAGCTAAAACTTTCTTCATGAAGCAAAGCAAACCTAGTTTTGTCCAAACACTCGAGCTTTCTGTTAATTTAGTGGAGAGATAATTTGGTTGCTACACCATGGGTCCATTCAAGAGAAAACATAGGTTGCAAACTCATGTAGCCAACAATGATAAGCAGTGGGTAATGGAGGAAATGAGCAAAAGTACATATTTGTAAAATAATAAGGAAATCAGGGTACACTAACCAGCAGCTTGACCTTCAACCTTGTAGACAGATTTTGCAACACTTTGAATCTGATTCCCAGCAACCCTAAATATCTAAATGATCAAATGCAGAAACTACAGAGGTAAGACACAAAAAAACATGCAGATACGGCTTACATGAGGTCAGAATGGCCGCGTTTCATATCCTTTTCAGCAAGAGATGCTCTTTCAAGCAACTTTTTACTCTCTTTCTTCATTAAGCCAACAGACAGGCCCAACTCTTTCACATTCTTCTCAGCTTTAATAAATTTGGCCTGAAAAGTTGAAGTACTACCTTAATTAGATTGAAAAAGGATGACATATGCACGGGACTCAATCATGTCAACTGCTGGGGCAGAACTCCCGATGGAAGTTTAGTACGAGATGCATACAAATTAAGTGAAATTTTATTTTGCATGAATAAGGGAGCAGACTACCTCCTCACTCTGGAGACGGCCCAGTGTTTGACGGTACAGAAATCTTCTCGGTCCTGCACGAAGGGGTCGTTTAGGTTAGCACAGACGAAAGCTTGATATTAGCTACCAAATAATGTCATTATTTTAGTGAATGACAACTAAGTAATAAGCATCTTTGTAGAAGGAAACAAAACAAAACTTAGCAATACACATGGAGGGCAAAGTGCAAACTCGTTTAAAGAAACCACGCTTAAATCCTCCAACATTCACCTCCTTAGTGATATGATCCTCAAATGGTTTTAAAAAGAGACGATTTAGTTAAAGAAGATGCGGCTATTGGTTTCTGCAAATATTGCTGTCAGACAAGGCAACAATCTAAAGGAGATCACATTTGACGTAGTGGGAGATGCTGGAAAATTTTTCATGACTTCATCTTTTCTTTGTTTCTTGGAAGGGACCACAATATTATCTCTTCCTTTGTACTTAAGTTGCATCACAGAAAAATTTGAAATCAACGGACGTGGCTATAAGAGGTTGTGTCTGGAAACAAGCATAAATAGGGACATGGCAAACAGCAAAAGATGGACCCCGCTAATTGAATTCTCTTTTTAGTGAAGATAACCCAATCCCAAAATCTAGCTCATTAAGGAAGAATTTCCCAAGTCCATATAAGAAAATCGTCCCTCCGTTCCAAACCAATGTGGGACTCTAACAATCTCCCTCGCCCAGACCACCAACTAGAGAATGGGTAACATAACATGGGAGTTCAAAAAGAATAGACTTGGCTCTAATACTATGTGAGATATGGTCTTTGGGAAAGAAAATGATTAAAATAGTCTTTCATGTATAGGGGTTGGATTATTTTGATCTTTAATAATATATCACTTGATAATAGTCCTTAATGTATGCAAAATGGGTATCATTTTGGTCCTAAGCCCTAACTTTAACTTTTCACTGATAAAAAACTAACGTCTCCCTTCCAAGATCATTTTTCTCTTCCTCTGCCCAGCCCCTTCTCTGGTTCTTGTTCTTCCGTAGATGTTCTTTCTTATTGAGGATTCTAATCCACTCTTTACATTTACTCTTATTCAAACTCGCTCATAATTTCTGCAGCCTAAAAAATATCCGTTCCAAACCAATGTGGGACTCTAACAATCTCCCTCGCCCAGACCACCAACTAGAGAATGGGTAACATAACATGGGAGTTCAAAAAGAATAGACTTGGCTCTAATACTATGTGAGATATGGTCTTTGGGCAAGAAAATGATTAAACTAGTCCTTCATGTATAGGGGTTGGATTATTTTGATCCTTAATAATATATCACTTGATAGAAATTGTCCTTAATGTAGCAAAATGGGTATCATTTTGGTCATAAGCCCTAACTTTAACTTTTCACTGATAAAAAACTAACGTCTCCCTTCCAAGATCATTTTTCTCTTCCTCTGCCCAGCCCCTTCTCTGGTTCTTGTTCATCCATAGATGTTCTTTGTTATTGAGGATTCTAATCCACTCCTTATATTGACTCTTATTCAAACTCGCTCATAATTTCTGCAGCCTAAAAAATATCTTTTCGTCCTTCTTTTAACTAAAGTAACTTCTAGCTTCTGGGTTAACTGAAAATTCATTGGACTCAGTGAAAGGGCAAATAAAAAAACTCACCTATTGATTTCATGTTTCATTGAATTAACCAATTAGTTTATCCAATCCAAAAATTATCTAATTCATTCAAATTAATAGTAACAAAATAATGGAGAATTATGTGTGTGTGTGTCATCTATAACTATGGATATGCTACTGCTTTTATCCTTATATTGTCAGTTTAAATGATTTTTGTGGATTCAATCAAAGTAATTCATCAATACCATTAACATAAAAACAAAACAAGCTGCTCAAATAAGTATCATTCAATTTGCATCCAAGTACCGCAATGAGTATTGAATTTTTCGGAAGGAAGATGAAGAGTTGAAAGTCAAAAAAGAAGTAGCAAAAAGCTAATAGGAATGCTCCAAAAGCGGAGGGGCTTGTAGAATACTTATTCTTTATTCATGTTCATAGTGGAAACTATGTGTCGTTTACGAGGAGTCAAATTTCAAATAATTTTTGATAGGTATGAACTTTTACATATAGGTGGAAAAAGTAAAATTTATCTATTTTAGGGATCAATGAACACAACAAAAGATAGTTCAAAATGAATAGAGAAGTTTATTAAGAAAAAAATCTATTTAAGATGCAGTTAGGAGAGAAGTAGAGAGGGAGGCAGAGCAACCAAGGAGAAGATAGGGATGAGCTTGAGAAAGAAACGTTTAGTTTTTAACAGAGAATAGTTAAATTTAGGGCTTAGGATCAAAATGATACTCATTCTGCATACATTAACGACTATATCTATCAAGTGATATATGAAAGATCAAGATAATCCAGCCCCTATACATAAAGGACCATTTTGATCATTTTCTCGTCTTTGGGCCTAATTCAACCCCAAAACCTAGCTCATGAAGGAAGAATTGCCCAAGTTCATATAAGGAGACCACCTGTCCCAATTAGTAGTACAAATTGATTGGAGAGACTTCAAAGATATTTTCCTTGAGCCACAAAGGAAGACCATAAACAAGCTTCATCCAATAAATTAGACGTGATATTTGGTTCTTGAACAAAATCATACTGCAGAAGTGGCTAGAGGATAGCTCTTGTAATAGTTACGAACTCATAAGATGGAGGAGCAACCCTATTTCCTTATCCTACAAGTGCAGAGTATAGAGAAACTTCATCGAGGTGTGTGGATCTGTGGGATGAATTCAGCGAAACATCACTTTAGTAGTTGGGGGTAGGGGCACAATAAGTATCTAGAGACATAGGTGGCTACATGTATTAGTTGATACACTATGAGCAGTGCTTTCTCAACAATCTATTATATCTCGAGCCAAAGTGAATATCAACAGCTCAAGTAAACGGTGATCAAGAAAGCCGGCTATTTGGAGTATGAAGTTCAGAATAAAATAAAAAAACTAAACGATGGAGGTTCAAAACATGGAATCGCTTTACAAGTAATGTACTGGGGTTTTTTTGCCCGTATATTCCTACAAAGGCCAGTAAGGATTAGGGGGCTATATATTGGCGATAACAAGAGAGAGGTGGTGATGTTATCACATAATATATATATATATAGACGACACCCATATAAAACTATTAAAATAGGAATAAGAATAAGAATAGTTTATACAGTCCTACATTCAATAGGAAATAGAAATAGTATATAGATATCCTACATAGAAAAGGATTATAATGAAGTTTCCAAGTTGGAAAAGAAGTTTAATGTAGTGTTCGAAAATATCTGAATGTAATAATGTAGATACAATTCAACAATATTTTTCTTCAATATTTCTCACAGAATCAAAGAGCTTACACAATCCTGGTAGAGAATCAAAGAGCTTCCACTGCCGGCGTGCGGCTATAACCCATATATGTCGACGTCTGATCAATGATTATGTTAGCGAAATTTCAGGCAAAACTATATTTATGAAAAATATTCATGCTAAGGACTTAAATTGAGAAGCATTCGGGACAAAGAGAGTAGCACCGTGCATCTTTCAAGTGATTAGTTTCTCATATCTAATATGTGCCTCACTGTGTCATCTTTCCAGTGACTACTTTCTCATATTTGCGTAGTACCGTGCATCTTTCCGATGACTGGTTTCTTATATCTGATTTGTCTAGCACCTTGCATCTTTTCGGTGACTACTTTTTCATATTTGATTTGTGTAACAGTGTTACAGTAACACCATGCATCTCTTCAATGACTACTTTCTCGTATCTAATTTGTGTAGCACCTTGCATCTTTCAAACAACTTTCTGATATTTGAGTTGCGAAGCGTCGTGCGTCTTTCTGATGACTCCTCATATTTGATTTGCATAGTTCTATGCATTGACCGACTCCTACGTGGCATATGTAGTTCCAATCTTTGTCAATGTTGTGCAAAATCCAAAGCCACCTCAAGGTCCAGCCTCTGGCGACCAAAGCCAAATCAACGTCACCGATCACAGATCCCTCACATGCGGCAAAATCTAGGTTCCAACGACTATGTCGGTGCGTGAGCCTGTCATCCGATTTTTCAGGGACTCTTTTGTTCAATATTGACTAGTCTCTTGATTTTGAGCACTTTCCAGCGACCCTTGCATTGTTTCTGGTAGATCTGAGTTTTCATATTACTTTTGCCAAAATAGTGCATACTCCAATATTGGGGCTAGATTACAGTGATACTTTTGCTCCCGTGGCTAAAATAACATATGTCCACTTTTCTATCTATGGTTGTCATTCGCCATTTGCCTTTTATTCTGTTGGACACTAAGAATGGTTTTCTCAATGATGATCTCAAGGAAGAACTACATATGGAGCAACCAAATTGTTTTGTTGCACAGGGTGAGTCTAGTAGCCTTGTATGATGATTGTGTGGGTCAGTCTATGGTCTGAAATAGAATTCTCTAGCTTGGTTTGGAAAGTTCAACACACTAATTCAGGAATTCAGCATGACACATAGTGGAGTTGATCACTCCGCGTTTCATCAACATTCTGAATCAAATTCAGTATTGAGAAGACTAAGCACATTCAGATTGACAGTCAATTTTGTGAAGTCAAGTGATCAACTTGCAAATATCTTCACCAAGCCCCTCATCGGCCCTCGTATTTAATTACATTTGTGACAAGCTAGGTACATATGACTTGTATGTACTAGAGGTCTACCTTTTTATGCCTGATCAAGTGGGTTCCTCTAACATCTCCTTCCCGAAATACTAAACTAAACATCTATTCAACAAACCATCATTCTTCGTTCCGAATGAGTCAGAGATAGAGATGTAACCCTTTTTGGAACTAAGGGAGGCTTCACCAGGGTTTTTGGATTGCCATTTGTTATTAACCTGTACTCATAAGGTTAGTCAAAATAGAAACAGAAATAAGATGAAGTAGACAAAAAACAAAATAATCCGAGTCCACAGAAACTACTGTGTCTCCTTAAGAAATTTAATCCCCTCACTGTACCCGAGGTTATGGATTAATTTCTCCCAAGATAAAACGGATTAATCCTGTTAAAGAAATAGCGGTACCTCAAACTTCTTTAACTTCACCGAACTTAAGAACAACAAGTCACACAGACTCAGTCGATCGACACGTTGATTTTGAGAGAAAATTTAAGCAGAGAAGGAAAAATTTTCAGTGTTTGAAAAACGAAGAATGACTTCCTTTTATAGCCATTTTCAGCAAGAAACGTGATCAGTTCAGAAAAATCTGTTCAGAACATTTTATCCAGAAAGTTGCGTCTTTTGGAAAAACTAACAACTTTTCGAAAATGTGTCTGTTGGGAAAGTAACGACTTTCCGGAAAGAGTAACGACTTTTTAGAACGTTACTGTTATACGCGAATTAATTATGTTAATTTACTAACGTCCTGAATTAATTTATAAGAGATAAGATTAAAAGAATTTATTTGATTAACAAAAATTGATTAAATAAATTGTCCAAAAAATTTATCAATCAAATCATTTGCCAAATCCAAATCCGAAGCCGAAGTCAAGGCCGAGCGACGACGACAGCACGAGGAGCACCTTCTTCTTAGCTCTTTAAGAAGTAAAGGAAGTGTTTCCTTATATAAGGACAACAATTTCCCTTTCTTTTGCCGATATGGGAGAAATGACTTTTCATTTGCACTTTGCAAATGACTTTTCATTTTCCCTCCAAATTGGTTCCCTCACTTTTCCATATTCTATGTTTTCTTTTCCCATTCATACTTTGCTAAACCCAACACCATTTACTATCTTTAACAGCTTTAGCATTTAGGTAGTTGGCTTCAGTGATTCTCAGAGGCTCAACGATCTCCAATTGTGGAGAACATTTAATGAAGTTTCCTACCTTAAATGCTATGTCTGTCTAGCCGGATTCAAAGCTGCTTCAGAAATAATTAACACAGATCTCCCTTCTCCTTAAAGACAAAATACTCATATATCTGCCATGAGCATTATACATTCAGTACATGAATATTTTGTCATATTATCCTTAGTTTTCCATTTCCTGACCACATTCTGTTCAGAACTTATGTGGATGGTGTGGAGAGAGAAAAGGGGAGAGCTATACTCTTTCCATTTGTTGAGGACTGTACTCTATTTTTCTGTATGTCACTAGTACATTGGGTGTTTACCCACACCATCAATATAATTATTGCTTTTACAAATATCAAAGAATTACTAATCCCAATTCAAAAGTTTCGGTGTTATCATATAGTTTTGAAAGGCATAGGTAATGCAATTAAGCAATAATAAGTTAAGAACTAAAATACTTAACCAGAAGAAGAAAGCAGAATGGACCAAATCCTGAAAGCAAAAAAAAGAAACTGAGGGAACGCAAATTAGATCTTTTGAATCGATCTACAGAAAAATGGGAAGTTCACTAAATCTCAACATCAACAAAAGGAAAGTGAAAACAACACGCAAATGCTAGCTATTTCATACACAGTTGTCTAAAAGCTTAGAAAATCACAAGAAGTTTGTCACTGCATATTGAAGATGGGCTCTCAATCGGTCACAGGCTTATATATTCTTTATCTCCTGCTATAATAATTTATTCAATGTCTATTGATTTGAGAGCACTTTTTAAGCCTTGTTAATCTTCATTTAACAGAATAGATCCGCATTGAATAACTTAAAACAATACGCATAAGATTAGCTACACTTCACAGTAATCCAACATTTTAAATTAATCAATGAGGATACGTCAAAAAAACAATGAGAAAGTAGGAGTCCGTATAGAAATGGAATGCCAACTTCTTCTAGCAATCTAAGACTAATAGAATGTTTGGCCAAGCTTATTTTTTCCCAAGGGTGCTTTTTTTTTTCTAAAAAGTGCTTATTTTAAAAGCGAGGTGTTTGGACAAGCTTTTGGAGAAAATAAGTGCTTACGGGGAATAGCAAAAGTGTTTTTGAGAAGCTAAAAAAGTCTTAATTTTTTTCTCGAAGAGCACTGTTGAGAAAAATACACTTAAAAACCCTTCAAAAAAAATCTTGTTCAAACACTAGTTGTTGTTCAAAAGTGTTTTCAAATTTAATGGCCAAACACAAAATAATTCCCACCAAAAGTGCTTTTCAAAGCATTTTTGGAAAGTTCTTTTGAAATGAACATTTTCAAAGTAAGTTAGTTTTAGAAACTAGGCCAGCGTTCAAACAGACTATAAGTGATCCTAATCAATTGCCAGCACATTATGCATGAAAAAATAAAAATAAGTACATGTAATACCTCGCGTGAGAAGGAGGCCAGCAGCAATACCAATTCCCCCAGCAATAGCAGGGTGCTCTCTTGCAGATACCAACTCATCTGAAAGGATAGATTGAAGAGCATGCATTTATAAAAGAAAAATATATCTACCAAGTTAATCCAAATCAGATTCCTACTGTCAGAATAATTGATAGTCACAATAGTCTTTGTCAAATTCCAAAAGGTAACAATAAAAAGTTAAGAAAGGTAACAATAAAAAGTTAAGGATATCGATGTAGAAATAAAGGAGATGAACATCCACGCTTTCATTTTTATTCCCTCAGATAACTAAAGAGTAAATTGAAGTGATAAACTAATGCACCAAGACAGTGCACAAAATACAATAGCACAAGTAGAAAAATAGGAACTTGTCAAATTTAAAGTCTAATTACGCTTACAAAAAGAACAAAGAATAGTAAAAGCTCATCATCTCCTTGAACAGTTTTCTCCTACCCATGGAAGCATGCAGAGCATCTTCATCATGTTCATTGGTAAGGATTCTCCACAAAACATCGACTACAGTTTTTTCCCCATTGCACTGACCCCCAATCAGGCAAAGCAGACTTCATCCCAATTTTTTCCTTATAGTTTTATCAATGTTGACTCCCTGACAAGTCAATAAAAATTCCTCAATGAATGATGCATTGTTCACGTGATTTTAAAGAAACCAGCGCGTATGAAAGGTCATACACGATCTCAAAGTGGGGGAAAAGGTGATTGACAGACATCTCGTTGTACATATATAGCAGGATTGGCTTATAGTACATGTATGAGAAGTAAGTGTGCAAGGCTCACAGCTGCATTCAGTAATCAATTTTAGATCTATCCATTCAGGAAGATATAAGCACAATTGTCCATACTAAAATAAGGCATGTCCAAGTTACCTTTAATTTTCCTAAAGAAAACCTCTTCATAAGTTCTATACTGGCCTTTAATCTTTGGCATAAAATCCTGCAAAACATTACTCATAGATCAGAATTGGCAATCAAGATAAGATAACCGAAAGATTTAGATGGAACCCCGAAGAAAACGGACCTTTGATGTTATTCAAACTCAAAAGATAGCTCACATGGTGAAGGATAGCCTAACAACACATTCCCTCAACAAATATGGGATCAATGTTGTCTAAGGCTAGCTTAAGGTGCATTAACCTCTTAACTAGATAAAAAATTAAGTTATTTTTTCCCCTCGCTTAGGTGGTGCATTGCTTTAGTGCTTGTACCAAGTTAATAAAGATCAGTTTAGACATGCACATTATTTCAAATATTTGAAAACTATTTGCAAATTAACTTCTCGTTCATGATTTGGTCAATCATTTCAACTTCAACTTGCAATAGGGTTTAAAGTTCAACTTGGTTTCGGGAGTACTTCGACTGAAATAATTGCTCGTACTCAGGTGGGGTGTCCAAATCGGTGCGGATCTAGAGATCGGATCCTTCACGGTCTAAATTTTAAGATTCCGGATACAGATCCAGTTATGGGTTTGGGGTGCAGAATTAGGCTAAAAATAATTCAAATATCTAAAATAGAGTGATAAAATGTAAAATCTGAGACATGATGTGAAATACTTGAGTAGAAAATATTGATCAAGAATGTTACAGAAATATTGACCATGGGAGATAAAAGGAGAAGGAGTGACATAGAAATTTTTATTTCATTTTGTTCTAAGTATCCAAAACGGATCACTCCTTCCATTGAATATGTCTGGAGTTTCTCCATTGATTTTGGTCGAAGTACCCAAAATTGATTGACCAACAGAAGTACTAAAGGAACGAAAAGAAAGTGTGAAGTTGTCCAAACGAAGTTGCGCAACTGTGTAGCCTAAAGCTAACGACCCACAGTAGAGAAGAAAGGATCAAACCCAGCTACACGACCGCGCAGTGTGGGGTGTGTCATCAAAACAAGGGGCAAATTTAGAATTTTGCAAGAGAGTCAACGCTATAGGAGTTTGGAACTTGTCCCAGGATTACTTTATCGAGTAAAAGAGTGAGATAAAGGTGAGGATACGAAGGAAAAGTTTCATAGAGGGTGTTTGACAAACATGGTATATTGATGAATATGTTAAGATTATGATTTTCGTTTATATGCTTGAATTAGTTATGGGAGTTGAACTTAATTGCAAGCTTGTTCATTCTTTCATTTATTTGAAAGAGGAATACTAGTGAATATTGTTGGCATAGTCTTGTGTTGTTTGAATCAATATATCTCTTCTAAGTAAATGAGAGAGCTTGTAGTAAACTATTGATTGAATCATAAGGAAAATGGTTTCTTCCTTAAAAATAATCCATGACTACATTCTTTTATATTTGTGTTCATTGGGGTATAATTAGTTTATTCTTAAACTTGAGATTTGCTCGAAAGAGAAATTTTGAATCTTATGAGTACCCTAATCAAATATCGGATTCGAGATAATCGATAAGACGTTAGATATGACACATGTACAAGATGAGATCTCGGCTATCATTATGCACCGGTTTTGCCTTAACCCTATATTCTTATATATATATTGATATTAAACTTTCTATTTACCAATTATATGACATTTACAATTTAGTTGATAATCGTGGTTCATAATATCTGATCATAACCCCATTTTGTTGACTTGTGGAAACTAGGAAGGAAAAAAATCTTATTTCAAATTTGAAACTTGGTGGTTAGAAGTTGATGGTTTCAAGCAAAAAGTCATAGAATAGTGGAATTCTTTCAATATAAATGGCAAACCAGGCTATGTGTTGGCAGAAAAGCTGAAATTGCTCAAAGGGAAGTTGAAGGAGTGGAGCAGAGAAACAGGGGAAACTGGAGGCAAAGAAAAGAGGATATTTTGGCCCAAATATCAAACTGGAAAGCTGTGCAGGAAGTAAGACCACTCACTGATGATGAAGTGTTGCAGAAGACTCACCTGGGTTTGGAATATGAAGATGTAGCAAAAAATGAGGAGATCGCTTGGAGACAAAGGTCAAGGATCCAATGGCGGGAGACAAAAATACAAAGTTTTTTCATAGATTGCTACTGCAAATAGAAGGTTCAATTCTATAGATCAACTACATGTGGATGGCCCTGAAATAAATAACCTAACAGTATTAAAGAAGCAGTTCAGAGTTTCTACAAAGAGCTATATGAAGAGACTGAGCAATGGAGACCAGATCTAAATCTACATGGAGGAACAAAATTACTGTCTAAGAACAGGCATGGCTGCAGAGATCATTTGAAGAAGAGGAAATCGTGAAATGTCTTAACATGTGCGTTATGGAGAAGGCTCCTGGTCCAGATGGTTTCCCAATGGTTTTCTTCAAAAACTTTCTGGGACACCTTGAAGAAGGACATCATAGATACTATCAACATTTTCCACACCAGTCAAACTTTTGAGAAAAGCTTCAATGCAACCTTCATAGCATTAATTCCAAAAAAACCAGGTGCCACAGAGTTAAAAGACTATAGACCTATTAGTCTGGTAGGGGAAATTTACAAAATCATAGCTAGAATTCTAGCTGAGAGGCTCAAAATAGTTGTAGATAAGCTAGTCAACAACCATCAGATGTCATTCATAAAGGGAAGACAAATCATGGATGTTGCATTATTATCCAGTCAGTGCATAGACGCAAGAAGGTAGAATGGTATTCCTGGAATAATGTGTAAGCTTGACACTCAAAAAGCTTATGATCATGTGAACTGGGACTACCTCCACAATATCCTAAGGCAAATGGAATTTGGAGATAAATGGGTGAAATGGATGGAAGTTTTTATCAAAACAAGTAGATTCTCTGTTCTTGTGAATGGTGAGCATATTGGGTTTTTTACCTCTGAGAGGGGTTTGAGACAAGGAGATCCACTCTCTCCTTTTCTATTTATTTTAGCTATGGAGGGGTTAAACAGTATGATGAGGATTGCAATCCAAAAGAGATGGATCACAGGTTTCCGGATGAACAACAGAATGGGAGAGGGTAAGGAGATATGCCATCTATTGTATGCAGATGACACCATCATATTTTGTGAGCCAACAGTGGATCAAATTAGGTTTATCAGACTAATTTTAATACTCTTAGAGAGTGCTTCAGGGTTGAGAGTCAACTGGGGAAAGAGCAACCTTTTTCAAGTTTTGGAGGTTCCACAGGTTCTGAGCTTGGCCAACATACTAGGATGCAGAATAGAAAAGCTACCAACCACTTATCTTGGTATGCCCCTAGGCTATAAACACAAAGCACTGGAGATATGGGATGGGATTCTAGAGAAAATTGAGAGGAAGTTAGCTAAGTGGAAGGCCAAGCACCTACCAATGGGGGGTAGATTAATCTTGGTAAACTCTGTCCTTGATTAACTACCTACTTATGTGATGTCACTTTTTCCAATCCCAACAAGTGGTGAAAAAACTGGATAAGATGAAGCTGAAGTTTCTGTGGCAAGGTAATAAAGAGGGGAAAGATTACTGTTTGGTGAAATGGGAAACAGTGTTGCTTAGTAAAAAAAAAGATGGGGGTCTGGGAATCAGAAATCTTAGGCTGCAAAATGAGAGTCTTCTATTGAAATGGTTATGGAGATACATCAATGAGGATAAGGCTCTGTGGAAGGAAGTCATTGTATCCAAGTATGGTGGAGAGCCCATGGTGCACGGAAATGGTAATTGATACCTATGGAGTAGGAGTATGGAGAACAATTAGGAATTTATGGCAATTAATGGAAGACAATATTTGCCTCAAGGTTGGCAATGGAGCAAAGACAAAACTTTGGAAAGATAGGTGGTTGGATCAAACTCATTTAAAGGAGGCTTTCCTTGACCTATTTCTTATTTGTGTAAACCCAGAGGTGACAATCCAAGAGTGTTGGTCCACACAATGGTGGGATATATCTTTTAGGAGGCATTTAAATGATTGGGAGATAGAGAAGGTAGCCCTGTTAATGGGAAAAATCGGGCAAGTTTCTATTAGCAGTACAGAGGCTGATATACCACTTTGGAAACACAATGGTAACGGGATACTTTCTGTAAAGAGTGCCTACACAAGAGGTCTCCCGATGACTAATACAAATTCTCAATGCAAATGGTATTATTTCTGGAAAAGCAACATTCCTACCAAAGTTAAGTGCTTCACTTGGTTGGTTATCAAAAGGGCCTGTCGTACCCCAGAAGTGCTACAGAAGAAGAAGAGACAATTGGTTTCTAGGTGTTTTCTGTGTATGGTGACTGAGGAGACAAACAAACACCTTTTTTTTGCACTGCAAGTACACTGCTCAGTTGTGGAATTTGTTTCTCAACATTATTGGTTGTAGTTGGGCCATGCTTGAGCATACATCAGACCTTCTTAGCTGCTGGATCAGAAGAGGGGGAAGTAAGAGCCAAAAGAGATGGTGGAGATTGATTTCCTCATGCATATGGTGGTCAGTATGGAGGGAGAGAAATGCCAGATGTTTCGAAGATAAGTCCAATCCCATTCATAAAATCATATGGAATTGTATTGTATCTTTACTCTTATGGTGTAAACAATTATGTATAAAAGATACTGATCAGATTATAGATCTGATATGGATTCTGTAGTTTAACTTTCTGGTTGTGGCCAGCATATCCTTAATGCTGAAGAATACATACTTACCTATTTAAAAAAAAAACACAATCAGCTCTTATTTTTAAATCACCTGAATAATAGTTAGCAACATTTGATTGAATTACTATTTATTCAAATCCACGTGGAGACAATATTTATACTATACTATCTTTGACTAACAACACACTAAATTTATAGTGTGTTTGCGCTCGTCAATTATAAACCCAAGATGCTTGAAGTTTCCTCTCTTAGAGATCGACTTATGTATCAATCCTCACTTGCCCATCTGCCTCATGAGATGGAGATAGTGACCTTGCACTCCATGTACTCTATTTTAGTTCTGCTCAACCCAAAAGCCTTTAGACTTTAAGGTTTGTCTCCATATCTCCCGTTTATTGTTAATTCCACCGCATGTCTTTCGATCAATATTTAATATTATATTGCCTGCGAATAACATACATCGTATGTCCTCCTGAATATGTTGTGTCAATTAATCCATTTCCAAGGATAACAAAACGAGTTGATCAGGCTTATCTCACTTTCTCAGAAGTGTTTTGAGTCTCCTCCCAATGTCCTACTTTGTCTTGGCCCCATCTTGCATGTCATTACTCACTCTAACATATGCCACATGTACACCTCTAGACTCAAAAAATCTCCATAAAATCTCTATCAGGACTTTGTCCTATGCCTTTCTAGGTCGATGACCGCCATGAGTCTCTTTATGTAACACTATGGTTATATTATGAGTGGCTCAACTGAGATCACAAATTATTTCCAATTAATTTATCTTGCGAGTCAAGTCATTCTTCTTGACAAGTTAAGAAAGTTGGAAGCAAGTTGTTCACGATTGAGTAATAGAATTGCTATGGCCATGCTTCAAGATTCCTTTTTTTTTTGAGAAGGTAACAGTCTTGTATTATATTCCAAAAAATCAAACCTTCCACAACTTGTTACAGGTTTACTGCTTCAAGATTGCTTCCCAAAGCCTAAATTATAAGGAGGTGATCTTCACCGAAAGGATAATCTATTTCTTGTTAGTCTAATAGGCTCTCTTTTTACTTCCCAACATTAAAGATTTTAGCGTCATTTTTGTCATGGGTTGTGGAAAGATGTAGTCACAGTTGAACATGGTTTGTATAATCATTGGTAACTAAGCTGACAAGAAGCCCTCGTGGAACAGGGACTTGGAAATACAATTAACTTATGGGTAAGTTTGTCCCCAACATTTAATCTAGCATAAAGTTCTAGAAGGACAAGTAGCTGGTCAGCATCCTGAAAATGAGTTCCCCGCCTCTTTTTGTTAGCAAGAAATCATGATTCATCAAGTGCTCAAAAAAAAGAGATGGGAATGCACGGAATCTACCACTGAGAAAGAACCTGCATAATTGAGACATGGGAAGTTTGTTTGAGCTACTTATAAGACTAAAAAGTTTGAACCCACAAGAGAGGGACACTATGGCTTGGAACAATTCGGATGGCATGGTAAACATAATTAAGGCAGGATATGCTCACCACATTTCAAGAATTTTGACTCTTGGCAATGCAAGTTAATTGGAGAACAAAGTTAGCCACTAAAGTCATCAGCTTTTATTGGACAGCTTTGCATGTAGCGTGCTTGACCCTGGAAATCTCAAGAAAAGAAGCATATAATTCGCAATAGGATGCTACATGTGTAAGCCTAATGCCGGAATCGTCAACCACCTGCTCCTCCACTTTGTAGTAGCTTCAGGGTTATGGAATATGTTCTTCTCAATTTTCGGTATGTGTTAGATCATGACATCCAACATTAAAGAGGCATGTAGGAGATGGGGATCATACAAAGTTGATAAGGACATCAAGAACATCTGGCTAATGGTCCCTTGTTGTGAATGCGAGGAAGTCAATTTAAGTATTTCATTATATTTTTTAAGTAGATTTATTAATTATTTATTTTACAAATTTAAGTAACTTTATTTATTAATCTAGAATGGGGTTTATGTTTCATATAGTTTTATAGATTAGGTTAAGCTATAGTTATTAGTTTGGAATAGAATTTAGGTCTCCCACTTTCATAAGAATTAGACTTCCTATTGATGATATAAGACTCCTATTTAAAGGGGCTTTAAATGAATAAATCAATAAGTCATATTAAGTCATATTTCAGGAAAAAACAAGAGATAGAAGTTCTCTCTGTGAATGAACTCTAAGTCTAAGGTTTCAGCCTCTCTTTAACGAGCTGAATTTATATATCGCCCAGTGAATTGATCCTTCCCTAAAGATTCATAACATCCCTAGACCTATTATTTTTGGTGCATTTAGTCAAAGAGAGGAATAGAAGATGTTTGACGGAATCTCAACTTCATGTCACTCTCTGAAAGAAAATGTTTAACCCAACCTTTTTGACCATTTTTGGATTTTGTCAGTTCATTAGTCATAGCGTAGTTTTTAGTTTCCAAAACTGACAATATCTTTCTATTTGTTTAGTTCATCTGAATAAATATTTGCACCAGCTTGATGTCATCAATGAAATTATACTTCATCAAAAATAAAAACAAAAAGATTTGGGGGTCATAATGACTTTGGGTATCAGCTCATTGTCACGTGTTGTTGGTTGAAGAAGTTAAAGCGACTTTAAGTTAAAGAAAGAGGAGATAAACGTTGCTTGTTACTTGATGTTGAAAGGCTCATGACATAACATCATGTTCTACCCCACTCAGGTAATAAGGAGTTTTTGGCTTTTCTACAAAAGTCAAAACTTGTCTCTTTTAATCATCAATATTACATTTTTTCATCTTTATCATCAACATTATTATTTTTCTTTATGGTAAATTGCACATGTTTTCTAATTTAAAAAGTGAGTATCAAATATATAATCAGCCTCTCATGAATTATTTGTTCCCTTTTATATTTAACCAACTTAATGCTGGTGGTTCACAGAGTGCCCAAAGGATTATTTGTTCCATTTCTACTGCATATCTCCAGTGGAACTTTTTCATAGCAATTCAGCCTGCCCGACAAGTGCTCTCACAAGAAGATGGTAACCCTTTGAACTTCTTTGAGGAAAGGCCTTGGCACGAGGGTAGAACTGCTCTTTGGTGACCTATACGTCATGAGTTCAAGATGCAAAACAGGTTTCTTTGCATAAATGCAAAGAGAAAGGTGGGTATTATAAACCCCCACTCCCCCATACCACCATACTAGCACTTCAGGCATGAGGAAAGCCAGTTTTATTTCTTCAAACTCCAGCAACAGAACTCCTTTTCTTTTTTTTGAAAAAGGTAACTTAAAGCAACAGAACTGTAATTAAGTTAAGGTCCTTGCGAAGCCTTCAAATAAAATTATTAATCTCCTAGCTGATCAGTTTTCTACATTTAGTTATTTTTAGAGCAACAATTACAAGAGGAAACTAACAATTTGAGGTGCAGCTTGATACCTAACAAGTGCTCTCACAAAAAAAATGCAAATAATTAATTTATGGACGATTTAGCAATCATCATACATACCTGTAAGGCTTCAAAATTTAATTACTAACTTTCACAATCTTGAAGACACATACACTGAAATCATGGTTCTACCCTAGTAAAAATCTTTTTTTCTGATCATATTTTATTACAGAGAAAAACAAATAGATGGGGTTTCAATTCATTTTGTGTGGTAGAATGAGTACTATTTTGTTGTAAAATGGGAGGAACCTGAAGAGTGCGAAGGTGGGTGGAGGATGTATTTTGTATGGAACGGGCAGAGCGAATGGCGGAGTCGGTAGACTGTTGGACAGTGCGAGGCAGATCCTCTGAGATGTAAGAGTGCCATACTTTGTTTTGGGATGAATCCCTTTCTTCTTCCATCTTCTCCACCTCCTCTGTCAACAAAAACAAAAATATGAATTTCTGGAAACCAACCACACAAATACAACTTTTCCCCAAAAAAAGCCCCTTTTTGGTCAAACTTAAAACATGGGTTAGGAGAGAAAATTAAATGTAAAATGTAAAATAAGTCGGTTTGGTTTTCAGTGACAAATTGATAAGGGTCGGATAAATTCAATCCGAATCATTTTTTTCAAAAAAAAATTCTTTCAGGATTCTCTCTTTTATTCTTCTTCTTCCTTAGAAATCTGAAAATTCGACTATCTTCATTATCTTCCTTTTCGACTATCTTTATTATTTTCCTCCTCGTCTTCGATCGTGACTCTCTCCTCTTTCTAAATTGAAATTATGTTCGACTTAAAATGGGTAAATTATTATTTTGAAAGATTTTACATTTTTCGAATAATACTAAGTTATTTTTCTTGGATTAATAAACAATTAATCGTTCTATAGATGTAAAAATTGAATAATGATGTAATGGTGCCTATTATTTATTGTTTTTGAAAGAAAATCAACCAACCCAAAAAATCCTAATTTCGAGGAAATGTATATGTATTGTTAACATTCCGTGAGAAGTCGTTTTTTGTTATTTTTGGTGTTTTTTTGTGGTCATTTTGTTGATATAATTTTAGAAATATAGTCTTGTTCAGTTGTCCTAAATATATTTAATGATGTATCGTATGTTGCCACATTTGAGTGATATGTTGGTGCATATTCCAACAGAGTTATCATATGTTGTAACATGTGGCAACTTAAGATTCATCTGTGGCAACAGAAAATTCATTTGTTGCAACAGTAGGTACATTTGTGTCAACATAAGATTCATCTATAGTAACATAAGATTTATATGTGGCAATAAAAATTTTATGTGTGGCAACAGTAGGTACAGTTGTGGCAATATAATGTTAATTTGTGACAACAGACTATCCATCTGTGGCAACATAATGTTATTATTATTTTATAATGAATTGTAAACTTTCAATCTTTTTTATTTACCTTGTAGATGAAATGATACAAGAAACTTCATCCATGACAACAACTCAATCTTTTATTGTTGTTGCTTCATCTTTTAACATCAAATGCTCTTTTTGTTTATGCGAACAAGTAAGCAACAACATGATTATTTTATTAGTCGTGTTAAAAAACTCATTGATATTTTTTAGAAATATCTCATAATATTAATGTCCTAAGATCCAAGAAAATTTCAGAGTCTTTAAAGTGTAGGAGGTTGGAAAAATCTATTTCCCAAAAACTATCTATGATTAGTGAGAAGAAAGAGAGGAGAAGAAGGCAAAGGAGGAGAAGGAGAAGGAGAAGAAAAAAAAGAAGAAGGAGAAGGAGTCGAAGGAGAATAATAAGGAGGAGAAGCAGAAAGAGAAGGAAGAGAAGGTGAAGCATAAAGAAAAAGGAAAAGCGAAAAAGAAAGAGAAGAAATTTGAAGTCGTCAATTGTGATGTGAAGCGACAATATCCATTTGAAGGTTTTAACATTGACGGCGAGGGTCCAATTGAACTAATGTCATCCTTCTTGCAATGGATAAACGAGGGTCTTTACAAGCATCATGCAAAAAAGTAAGATCGTTCAACTATTATTAGTATTTCTTCTTGTTGTCCACTAAATATTATTTATAATGATTACAAAATTGCAGAAGAGACAAGGACGATCACTACTTATCCAATTGCTCAAAACTTGATTTTGACCAAATTGCAGATGAGATAAATCTATGCCCACTTTTATGTTTTGATTAATACATGAGTATATACAAATAAATTGATATAGAGATACACTTGTTTGATGCATATATGTGGTATGTAGATGTCATTTTTTACTATTTGCGTAAGAAGCCGAAGCAACATAGTCATTATAAATATCGATATACCACTACTAGTTATTTTTTTCAAAACATACATTGACAATGCTAGTGATATTCCTGAATATGAGAATAAAATCTTTGGCACTGTCAAAGGGTTTGGTATAGCTTGTGGACTGCCTTGGCTCTTGACAGATGATGTTTATTCAACTGTAAATAGTAATGGGGACTTCCATTGGGTCTTGGCAGTAGTTGCATTGAACGAAAACTGCATAAAAGTGTATGATTTAATGTCCTCATCTAGGTCTAACAGAAAATTGTCCTCTGAGATTCAAAAGTTATTTAAAATGTTGTCAAAGTACCTTGAGTTAAGCGGATTTTTTTAGCAAAAAGAGCGATCAACTGGTCAGTTCTTGAATGTTACCAATGTAAGAACAAATCTCACCCATTCGAAGTCAGACATGATACTTATATTGCCCAACAAGGAAGCAATAGTCTGTAAGTATCACATTATTTTTTGTCTTATGACTATCGAAATGTCATGTTATTGTATTATCTAATTGATGATATACCATGCAGAGATTATGGACTTTTTGGTGCTGCATACAATGAATTTTTGAGTAATGGACTAGAAGTACTATCTTGTGGACTTAGTTCTGAAACCCTTCGCATGAGATATGCTTTACTCCTATGGATTATGAAATTTTAAAGGCTCGAAATGTCTATGTAGTAACAATGAAGACGCATAGAGTCCTGGACCTTTAAAAATGTTCGATGAATATGTTGTGGTTACCGCCATTGATTAGATTAGTGGTTATGTATTCAATTGTGAATTACCTTTTTTGTTGATAAGTTGTACAAAATAATTGGTGAAGTGTTAATTTTTGCTGATAAAATTAATACAAATGATTTTTATGATTATTTTTAATTTGTTGGAATAAATGTCAATTTTTATGGAAAGGAAGAAATGTGATATTTGTGGCAACATATAACTTCTGTTGTAAAAAACACCACATAAGATATCTGCATGTGCACCAACAGAAAGGATACATGTGGCAACATATTTCACAGAAAGACAAAATGTGGTAACATATGTCACAGAAAGGATATATATGACAACATTATACTATATAACATATGCCACAGAAAGGAGGTATGTGCCCCAGCAAAATGTATATATGTGGCAACATATGTCACACTTTGAATTGTCAAAATTCAAAAAAAAAATCTAAATCTACTTTAAGACAATCGTCCCTTCATTTTCCCTCTCTCCTCTCTCCTCTCTCCTGCTCTTCTCTATAAAAGTCGTTTCATATTCCATATTTAACTTTTTTTACTAATTTTCGTTTTTGTTTCTCTTGTTTCCTTTTTTTCTCCTCCTCTCGTTCCATTATTCCTTCACATATCGAGGTTGTTGTTGCAATATTTTCTACAACATCAGTGGTAATTTGTTGTGATCCTCTTCTATAACAAGGTGTCGTTGTCCTCATCATTTCTAGTTTATTTTGATATCTTCTCAGGTGATGCTTAATTAGGATTTAAAATGATTACTTTGTTTGCCCTGTGTTTTATCACTTTTTTTGTTGGGTAGTTATGCTTTTTTGAAATATTTTATGATTTCAAAAAGCTTCATTTGTAGTCCGTTTGATAGGGTTTAGGAAGGTTTTGTGATTTGTTTGTTGGTTCATGTGTGACATTGAATTGTATTTGTTGTTTGTGTTATTGTGTATTATGTTGTGTATTTCAAAAAGCTAAGCTTCATTTGTACGTCATGTGTGACATTCAAATATTTTATTTTTGTGATTGCAGATACAAATATAATGACTCCTGTCAAAAGAAAAATTGATAAAACTGACACAACAAAGATCCATAAAAAGGTATGACTAAAATTCCTAGGAAGAAGAATGAATATATCACTCTTTTAGAAGAACTTGCATCTGAAGTAATTTCTTCTTCTCAAGTAGAAGCAAAATATTGTCAAAAAGAATATGAAGAAAGATAAAAAGAAAAAAATGAAGTTGTTGATGATGGAGAAAGATCATAAGAAGTTGAGGAGGAAGATAAAGGAGAAAATAGAGAAGTAGTTAAAGAAGAAGGGGAAAAACAAACATAAGTGGAGGAAGAACAAGAAAAAAAGTATAGAAGTTGTTGAGAAAGAAGAAGCAAAAAATAGAGAAATAGTTGAGGAAGAAGAAGGAAAAAAAGAGAGAAGTAGTTGTGCATGAAGAAGAAGAAGGAAAAAAAAACTAAGTTGAGGATAATGGTGGAATCAAAATTATTAATGCAGACACTTTCTCTGTACATCTGCAGCCTAATGGTACTAGTGATAACATTATGAGGCCAGGCATGGAAAAACCTTTCAACACCTTTAGAGTCATCCTTAAGAAAAATGGTTCGAAATATTTTTATAGGGATAGCTGTTTCGGTCATTTCTTGATTTACCCGAGAATGATAATGCACGTTTTCAAATGACCATGATTTATGAACTTCTGAAAAGAAGGTTCATTTTTCAAAATCCCAAAAAGAAGGATGATATTTTGATTAATTATTGTGGCATGCCAGTCTTCTTCGGCACAAGAGAGTTCTTCATAGTTTTAGGGTTAAAATGTCATCCTCCTTCTAAGCCCTTCCCCGAATACATTGTTAAAAAGAACCATAGAGAAGAAAGAAAGGAGTAAAAGAAGAAGCAAGATAACAATCAAAATCAATTGAAGAGCAGGACTTGATGTCCCTTGTTGCACAAGCTTCAAAAATCCTGTCTTAATATATTTGTTGGAACACAAGGATACATCAAGGATACACAAGGATTCATTGTGTTTACTTTGATTTACACATAATATACTTTTGATGAAAGATCTCAACAACAACATACAACTTAAATGGGTGAATTTCTGTCATGATAATGAGACTTTCAACAATTATACTTGGGGTCATGAGAGATTTTATTTAACCGTGGAATACTTGTTTAAACCTCTAGGAGCAAAGATCAGTAACTTATTTGGCTTTTCATGGATTTCTATGGTAAAACTAAATGTTCTTAATCTTTTTATATTATATTGAATAATTCAACATTTCATTTGTGACATGTTTTCCTTTTTTATAGGCGTGGACATTTGAAGTCATTCCTCATTTGACCCATCAAGTAATTGCAGATGAACAAATATCATCTCCAAGGATATTAAGATGGTTGAAATCAAAAACAAAATTTACCAAATATGGGGATATTCCAGATCTTTATTACCCTCCTCCTGATGCAATAAGTTATTACTATATTACACCCAAAATGTTGCTATAGATGATTCTTATGTTGCTACAGATGATTCATCTGTTGCAACATGTAACACAAATGTTGCTACAGATGCCCATATATGTCAACCTATCGCACATTTGTAGCAACATATGGCATATATGTGGCAACATATCACCCATGTGTAGCAAGAATAACACATCTGTGGCAATATATCACCCATCTGTAGCAACATATAACATATTTGTAGCAGCATATGACCCAAACATTCTTACGGATGACTTATTTTATAATTTTAGGTTGTGCATCATGATATGTCCCAATAGAAAATGAATTGCAAATGTCATATCTAATTACTCTAGGGTTGGTTGAAACCTTATTTGATCCTACTGTCGATAGAGTTAAAATGAAATTGGCTTGAGCAACAACCATCAAAAGAGACAAAGTTGTTAATGAATTAGTTGTGTTTTATGGTATTGACGATGGTGTTGATGCTGGACAAGACCAAGGGACTACCTCTTGTAGAAGATGTTGTGGCTTTCTCTATGAGAAGTGCAAGAAACAAGATGAAGATTCTATCGTGTATCTTCAAACATTGAGTCAAGTTGTAAATAAATTTAAAAACAAGAGGGTGGTGGGGTCAAGGGCATTCTATCAAAGAATGTTCCGCATTCATATACACCACAGGCCAAGAGGAGGAAAAATCCTTTGCCTAGGCAATACAAAATCTAAAGAAGAAGATGTTTGGAGAATTGTCAATGATCATAATAGAAGAAGTGAAGGAGTACAAAAAGCTGAATATTTAGAAGTGTGTGACTATAGCGAAAAAAACCAAAGTGTTGAGTCTAACGAGTGCAAAGGATGTTCATATACAATATGGCATGCATGTTTTTATTGGACAAGATTTTGGGAACATTACAAGCACGCATGTTTGGTGGGAAGACGGTGTAATCCTTCAATTTATAATGCATGTTTGATTTTATATTTTCAATGACTACTCTTCTTTACTCTTTAATATTATTTTTATTTCAGTATATTGATGAAATCCTTAACCTCACGTGTCAGAGGCATGAGACATACCCGGAGTACTATGACCCCAAAGATAAAAAATTCTAGATCTCAACTTATATACCGACTTTTGAAAGAGATATGGAGAACTGAGCGACGAGACAAACAACAATAGTTGGTGGTAGAAGCTTTAAACAGTTAGTAAATGAGTTTGAATGGTATAAAGATATGATTAACTATGTCAGGGGCATTAGGCCATTTCTTGGAGGCATGGATTGGATTGGTACAAAATGGGTTTTGACAGTCATGAACCTGAACAAAACCCATTTCATGACTCTTGATATATTCTTACATGAGGGTCGCATGAATGTTTATGACTGACAGTTGATGGGTATGAAATATGCCGAGCTTTTGACATACAGACCTATCTTCGAGTTGCTGCTCAAATTGTTGAAGCAAAGTGGAATGATGAAGCATTTGCCAGATAAGTGTCTCAATGAACCATGGAAATTTAAAGGTTGATTGGAACCCATGGTAAAAAATGAAACCGGAGCGGCATGCAGGTCATATTCGCTTGCATTCATTGAGCATTTGACTAGTGGGACAGAGATTCAACCTCCCAAAACCATGTTGTGTGATAATCTAGTTGGTCGAATTCAGTGGGTTTGGGCTTATGGGATAGTATCTTGGATCTTAAAGCCTTGATAATGTGTTTGTAATTAAAGACAATGTTTTATTTTATCACTTATGTTATTTTATCTTATATTGAGAGCAACTACATAGTATGTGAGGTGGATAGTTCTCATATGTAACAACATATACCTCAAATGGACAAATATTGCTACATAAGGGTGATATATTGCAACATATGTATGATGTGTAGAAACACATGCCTCAAATAGTCAAACATTGCTATATATGGGTGATATGTCGCAACGTTTGAGGCATCTCTAGAAACATATGGATCATATGTAGCAACATATTCCTCAAATGGACAAATACTGCTACATAAGGGTGATAAATTGCAACATATGTATGATGTGTAGCAACACATGCCTCACATAGTCAAACATTGCTATATATGGGTGATATGTTGCAACGTTTGAGGATCTCTAGCAACATATGGATCATCTGTAGCAACATATGGATCATCTGTAGCAACATATGGATCATCTGTAGCAACATATGGATCATCTGTAGCAACATATGGATCATCTGTAGCAACATATGGATCATCTGTAGCAACATATGGATCATCTGTAGCAACATATGGATCATCTGTAGCAACATATGGATCATCTGTAGCAACATATGGATCATCTGTAGCAACATATGGATCATCTGTAGCAACATATGGATCATCTGTAGCAACATATGGATCATCTGTAGCAACATATGGATCATCTGTAGCAACATATGGATCATCTGTAGCAACATATGGATCATCTGTAGCAACATATGGATCATCTGTAGCAACATATGGATCATCTGTAGCAACATATGGATCATCTGTAGCAACATATGGATCATCTGTAGCAACATATGGATCATCTGTAGCAACATATGGATCATCTGTAGCAACATATGGATCATCTGTAGCAACATATGGATCATCTGTAGCAACATATGGATCATCTGTAGCAACATATGGATCATCTGTAGCAACATATGGATCATCTGTAGCAACATATGGATCATCTGTAGCAACATATGGATCATCTGTAGCAACATATGGATCATCTGTAGCAACATATGGATCATCTGTAGCAACATATGGATCATCTGTAGCAACATATGGATCATCTGTAGCAACATATGGATCATCTGTAGCAACATATGGATCATCTGTAGCAACATATGGATCATCTGTAGCAACATATGGATCATCTGTAGCAACATATGGATCATCTGTAGCAACATATGGATCATCTGTAGCAACATATGGATCATCTGTAGCAACATATGGATCATCTGTAGCAACATATGGATCATCTGTAGCAACATATGGATCATCTGTAGCAACATATGGATCATCTGTAGCAACATATGGATCATCTGTAGCAACATATGGATCATCTGTAGCAACATATGGATCATCTGTAGCAACATATGGATCATCTGTAGCAACATATGGATCATCTGTAGCAACATATGGATCATCTGTAGCAACATATGGATCATCTGTAGCAACATATGGATCATCTGTAGCAACATATGGATCATCTGTAGCAACATATGGATCATCTGTAGCAACATATGGATCATCTGTAGCAACATATGGATCATCTGTAGCAACATATGGATCATCTGTAGCAACATATGGATCATCTGTAGCAACATATGGATCATCTGTAGCAACATATGGATCATCTGTAGCAACATATGGATCATCTGTAGCAACATATGGATCATCTGTAGCAACATATGGATCATCTGTAGCAACATATGGATCATCTGTAGCAACATATGGATCATCTGTAGCAACATATGGATCATCTGTAGCAACATATGGATCATCTGTAGCAACATATGGATCATCTGTAGCAACATATGGATCATCTGTAGCAACATATGGATCATCTGTAGCAACATATGGATCATCTGTAGCAACATATGGATCATCTGTAGCAACATATGGATCATCTGTAGCAACATATGGATCATCTGTAGCAACATATGGATCATCTGTAGCAACATATGGATCATCTGTAGCAACATATGGATCATCTGTAGCAACATATGGATCATCTGTAGCAACATATGGATCATCTGTAGCAACATATGGATCATCTGTAGCAACATATGGATCATCTGTAGCAACATATGGATCATCTGTAGCAACATATGGATCATCTGTAGCAACATATGGATCATCTGTAGCAACATATGGATCATCTGTAGCAACATATGGATCATCTGTAGCAACATATGGATCATCTGTAGCAACATATGGATCATCTGTAGCAACATATGGATCATCTGTAGCAACATATGGATCATCTGTAGCAACATATGGATCATCTGTAGCAACATATGGATCATCTGTAGCAACATATGGATCATCTGTAGCAACATATGGATCATATGTAGCAACATATTCCTCAAATGGACAAATACTGCTACATAAGGGTGATAAATTGCAACATATGTATGATGTGTAGCAACACATGCCTCACATAGTCAAACATTGCTATATATGGGTGATATGTTGCAACGTTTGAGGATCTCTAGCAACATATGGATCATATATAGCAACATATTCCTCAAATGGACAAACATTGCTACATAAGGGTGATATGTTGCAACATATGGATCATCTGTAGCAACATATGGATCATCTGTAGCAACATATGGATCATATGTAGCAACAAATGCCTCAAATGGACAAATATTGCTACATAAGGGTGATATGTTGCAACATATGGATCATCTATAGCAACATATGGATCAAATGTAGTAACACATGCCTCAAATGGACAAATATTGTTGCATAAGGGTGATATTTTGCAACATATAGATCATATGTAACAATGCATGCCTCAAATGGACAAACATTGCTAAATAAGGGTGATATGTTGCAATATATCGATCATCTGTAGCAACACATGCCTCAAATGGAAAAACCTTGTTACATAAGGGTGACATGTTTCAACATATGGATCATCTGTAGCAATATATGTTGCAACATATGGATCATATGTAACAACATTTAGGGCATCTGTAGCAACACCTTGTGAAAATATGTTTTGTTAAGAACAAGTCTTAATGTTGAAATAGGAATGCAAAACTACGTTTATTTGTTTCCACAACTATGATAATTTTAATGGTTGTACATAGCTTAAGAATTTTCCGTCCTCTACAGTATTCTTCAGGGTATTTTTTAAAAATACAAAATAAACATAAACAATCAACAACACGAGATTACTTTCACATGTTACAATATTTGGTCTTCTTCTTTCTCCTTTATCACCCATTTGTTACTTCTTTTAATATGACTTTTACCATCAATTTCCAACTCTTTAATTTTTTTTGTCAATCTCAGAGTAACGAACTTGGATCGTATATCAACATCTTCACGATACCTCCATCTAAAGAAGTTACATGCATTCTCCTAATATACACACTACAAAAAATTAATTAAAAAAAATAAAAAAAAACAAATTAAAGAGATCTCAAGTCTCCAGAGTAAGATGTAGAAATGTACATACACGATAGCGAGGACAAGATCGAAATCTTGGATCCTTCGACCATGAGGTTCACATTGAAATTAAGTCTCCATGTTTGCAACAAACTTTCACACCCAACATGGGATCATTTTCATCATTACAATTTCGATTCAATATTGCATTTGACATTATATCAAAAGTAACAAAAACAAACAAAACTCATTCGTTTGATTTAGAGTACTGATATATATTAAAGATTAATGATTTCATTTGGTTTAACTGAAGTTCAATCAAATTAGTTGCGAGTTAATAAACAAAGAACAAAAAAGACTGACACAAAAAAGACTGATGATATAAAATAACATCATTATATCCCATGCACTCAAGAGATTCGAGATTGGAAGAGACAGGTCGTACCAGAGAGAGAGACAGAGAGAGAGAGAGAGAGACATATGACAGGTATGTTGCAATCCCCCCAACAAAACTTTGATTACACTTCAAGGATTGGTTGCAATTCCCCCAACAAAACATCGATGACACTTCAAGGATTGGCTAATAGACGAATTGGGCGATTTAGAAATGGAAAATGTCAACTTGGACCAAATTTTATTACTTTAGACCGTAATTAAGCAATAAAAATATGGTATAACACTTGGAACAACGATTTACAAGGGTGTTATATAACTATCATTTGGATTTACTTGGTCATTGTAAGATGAACTAGTGGGATGATAGTCTTCTAAATATAATTGATAGAATCGAATGAAGGTAGGTGTATTGACCATAATTTGCTACTTAGACATGTTGTAGGACAATATATTAGTGTTACATATCGAATTAGGTGACAATTTAATTAACCCCCAAAAGACCCATTTTATGATATACATATGTTGCCACATATGACAGGTCTATTGCAATTTCCCCAACAAAAATTCGTCGATTTAGGAATGGAAAAATGTCAACT
Organism: Solanum pennellii; assembly: GCF_001406875.1. Classification (NCBI taxonomy): domain Eukaryota; kingdom Viridiplantae; phylum Streptophyta; class Magnoliopsida; order Solanales; family Solanaceae; genus Solanum; species Solanum pennellii. The sequence continues at coordinate 56,214,682 of NC_028637.1, forward strand.
TAGACAAAATTTTATTACTTTAGACTATAATTAAGCAATAGAAATATGGTATTACACTTGGAACAACACTTTACAAGGGTGTTATATAACTATCATATGAATTTACTTGGTCATTGTAAGATGAACTAGTGGGATGATAGTCTTTCTAAATATAATTGATAGAATCGAATGAAGGTAGTTGTATTGGACCATGTTTTGTTACTTAGACATGTTGTATGACTATATATTAGTGTTACATATTTAAATAGGTAACAATTTAATTGAATTATCCCCCCAAAGACCAATTTATGATATACATATATTACCACATATGACAAGTCTGTTGCAATTTCCCCAATAGAACTTTCATATGTTGTCACAGATAACACTTCAAGGATAGAATAATCGACAAATTGAGTTTATTTAGTAATGGAAAAATGTTGTCACACATGAAAATTTGATTAATTCATAAAATTAAAAACTTCATAAGAAGATTGATGAGCAGCGCAACAAATTGGTCTTTCTCCCAACTTATTAGGTTACTCGTGCAACCTTCCAATTATATCGAAAAATCCCTCGAGATCTCCTGAGAGTTTACAGGATTCATGTTGGTAATGAACATTATGCCTTTTCTCATGATCACTGCCTTTGAAAATTGAAATTATAACATGCACATATTTTGCACCATTGTGGCCACGGTATGCTGCTTAATTAAGCATTCTCAATCCATTTGAATCGCTACGATTGAAAAAGTCATATTACAGAAGAAACAACATAATTAAAATATAAAATACAGTGATAAAAATGTAAATACATACGAATAACATTAAAAGTATCAAACTTTTTCTGTATAAAGCTTCTAAATTCCCAGATACGCTGCACATTTCCAGGAAAGGAGTGCATCTTCGAAAAAATGAAGATGACCATATAAATGCTGCACAAATTTACCTTTCGATATGCAGAAGATTCATTAGCGACTTCATTTAGGAGCCTGGAACTAAGAAATCAAATCAAATAGTCAAGAAATTGAATTAAAGAGTGAAAATTGATTATTACATACATACCTTATTAAACCTTCATTAAATCTTTGAGTGAGTAGAAAACAATCCTTTCAACGATAACAATTACTAGTTCCCTTGAAAGGGATTTAATGTAGTTTTTTCCCTCAAAGTAATTTTTGAAGATTTATTATTCTTCCTTTCCATCTTGGAGAAAATTATATGAAAATATCTAAGTTGTGTTCTTCTTATATAATAATACAATTTCAATGTAATGAATGTGAATATGAAAAGTTGCAACTTCTGAAGATGAAGCACTTCTAAAGAATGTGAAAAGTTGCAAGTACTCAATTTTTTTTGAAAAAGTATGAAATTTGAAAACTTGTAATTAATGAAAGAGGTTGTTGTAATTAATGAAGGAGGTTGTTAAAATGTTGCCACAAATGACATATTAAGAGTGGTCAAAATGAGAACATTGTTAAAAACATATTTTATAAAGAAAAATTCAAAATAAGTACAAAAGACAAAAATACAACATTTTTCACCATATGTTTCAAAGTTATGTACATATGTTGCCACAAATTTAATTAATCCCACACAGTGGTATGAGACAGAAATTTAACTAGAAAATCTAGAACTAAATCACAACTGCACAATTCACAACAAATATCGTCTTCATCATCGCTTCCCCTAGGCCAACCATTTATGCGGGCGATTTGATGGGGTTGATGAACAGCGCAATAAACGGGTCTTTCTCCCAACAAATTAGGTTTTGGCATCCACATTCGACCTAAAATATATGGCAAATGGTGTTAGACATCTTCTCACTATAAGTGACATGGTTCTTTTTCATGTTGGCAATGAACATGAAGCATTCTCTCTTGGATTCACTGCCTTCAAAGATTGAAATTACGGCAGGCACATAGGATGCACCAATGTGGCCACCGTCTATTGCTTATTTGACCATTCTCAATGCAGTTGGATCATTACGATCGAAAAAATCAAACTATAAAAGAAATAACACATTTAAAATACAAAATACATTGATAAAAACGTGAATATATACGAAAAACATTAAAATCATCATGCCTTTTTCGTATAAGGCTTCTAAGTACTTCGATGCTACGCACATTTCCAGGTTAGAGATGGCTTGTTGATTAGTTGTCCATCTAGGTTCAGGAAAGCTGACCAACGTTACCTTCTGATATACATATGGTTCATTAGCGACTTTATTGAGGAACTTGGAACTAAGAAATGAAAGTATATGGTTAGGAAATGAAATTAAAGAGAAAAAATTGATTAATCCATATCTATACCTTAATTTAACATTCATTAAATCTTTGAGGGAGTAGGAAATAATCATTTAAATGATATAAATTAGTATTTCCCTCATAAGGGATTCAATGAAATTTTTTCTAGTTGAAACCATTTTTGAGAAAGTTAAATGAAGATGAAGAGAAGACACTTCTGTTGTGTTCTTATAGAATCCTAAGAAATTTGAAAAGTTGCAAGAGAAGAGATGACTTTTAAAAAAAGGGTAAAAAAATGAGGAGCCATAATTAATTTTATTTATTAAGGTTGTTCGAATGACAGTAATGATTGATTGACTGTTGACAACAGTTACAAGTAATCATTATTTAAAAATATATTGGGACAGATGCATAATTATTTTTTAAAAAATAAATTTGACATATGTTGGAACATATGAAATATTTTGTTGTAATATCTAACACATAATTGACATGTGTTGGTACAGATACGTTATGTGGTACTTGTAACACATAATTGACATATGTTGCAACATATGCAATATTCTGTTATAAGATCTAACACATTATTGACATATGTTGGTACAGATATGTTATGTGGTACTTGTGACACATAATTGACATATGTTGCGATATATGCAATATCTGTTGTAAAATGTAACACATAATTGTCATATGTTGACACAAATGAATTTGTTCAAAATTAATCACACTTTTTATTTATGACGATCAAATTTAAAAATTAGTGCAAATCACAGAAAGCCAACATTTTTCACCATGAATTTACAAGTTCTTTACATATGTTGCCACATATGACAATTTAACTAATACCTCACAATACTATAAAACAGAAAATTAACTAGATAATCTAGTTCTAAATCAGACCTACATAAATACAATGAACATCATCTTCATTGTAGTGTCTTCTCTAGGGCAAATATTTCATGCGACCGATTCGCTCAAATTGATGAACAGTGCAACAAATAGGTCTTGCTCCCAACAAACGAGGTTCTGACACCCACATTCCATCTAAAATATTTCACAAATGATTTTGACATGTTATGACTTTTAGTGGCTCTGTTTTTTTCAAGTTGGCAATAAACATTAAGCCTTCACTCATGGATTCACCGCATTAAAGATTGAAATTATTGCAAGAACATACTCTGCATCACTGTGGCCAGTGTCTGTTGCTTGATTAATCATTTTGAATGCAGTTTGATCGCTATGGTTGAAAAAATCACACTACATAAGAAAAAACACATTTAAAATGCAAAATAAAATGAAGAAGTGAATACAGTCGAAAAATATTAAATATTACTACGTCTTTTCTGTATAAGGCTTCTAAATTTCCAATGTTCTGCACATTTCCAGGAAACAAATGACTTCTTGAACAATTGACCGTCTACAAAAAGGAAAGCTGACAAATGTCACCTTCTGATATACAAAAGGTTCATTAGCGACTTTATTGAGAAACCTGGAACTGAGAAATGAAATTAAAGAGCAAAAATTGATTAGTTCCTTAATTTAACCCTCATTAAATCTTGTATGGAGTAGGAAACAATCCTTTCAATGATATCAATTAGTAGTTCCCCAGAAAGGGATTCAATGATATTTTTTACTCATAGTCATCTTTGAAGATTTCTTATTCATATTGGATATTCAGTGAAATTTGAAAAGTTTCAACTTTGAGGACGAAGAGAAGAGAAGAGACAAATTTTTGTCTTTTCAAATGCAAGTACTTATTTTTTTTTGAAAAAAGGGTAAAATATGAAGAGTCACGTCATTAAGTTTTTTTTTCTTGAATGTTGTTCTAATGACAGTAATGATATGATTGACTGATTGTTCACACACATTACACGTATGTATTTTTTAAAAATATGTTGGTACAGATTCGTTTTCTATGGTACTTGTAACGCATAATTGACATATGTTGGGACAGATGCAATTTTATGTTGTAAGATCTAACACATAATTGACATATGTTGATGCAAATGCAATATTTTGTGTTAAGTGACAACATATAATTGTCATATGTTGCCACCGATGCAATATTCTGTTGTAAATAGCACCACATAATTGACATATGTTGCCACAGATAAAATATTTTGTTATATGTAGCAACACATAATTGACATAGTTGCCACAAAATATTCTATTGTAACTAGCAACCCATGATTAAATAAATCAAACATTATATATGAATAACATCACATAAGTTGATCCTAGATAAGATAAGAAGATAGGGATCATTCTCAAATAAGAAAGAACATTCATTAAATTCAACAACACTTTTTATGGGGCATTTTGATTTGGGCATGTAGTGTTTTTTGTAACCAAAGTCCCTACATACGGAACACTTATTTTTTCTTGTTGATAATAATTCACCAACTCTATGTCATCTCTTATATCTCCTTCTTCCAGGTTTACTTGGATCAACATATGGAGGAGGTATTTCTCTCAGTATGATATCCAAAGGGACAATTGGTATACCGTGGTTTCACGGTATTTTTAATGCTTTTTCCATAAGTTTAGTGTGTGTCCAAAAGCCTTTTTGTATTAATTTTTATGTAAGTTTCTCTTTATTTGCAGGAAATCTGTCTAAAGATGAACGCTGAAGTTTTTGAGCAAGAAATGCAGAAAAGTTATCACCTACGGAGCTTGTAACGGTCCGTCGTGCCTGTGATGGTCCGTAGGTGGCATCGTAGTGAAGATGCTGAAGGAAGATGGGAAGTCTGACCAAGTGTGGGGTCACGAAGTGCATGACGGACCGTCGTAGCCATGACGGTCCGTCCTGCTGGTTCGTCGTGATGATAGAGAAGTAGTCCCAGTACCCAAATTCCAAGAAGTTTAAGTGTTATGGAACGGAGACCCTCGACGGACCGTCGTGCTTGGAACGGTCTGTCATACCTGCCGTCGAAGGTAATGAAGAGAGCAGCAGAAGAATTTTCAAAGTATGGGATGACGGAGTCCATGACGGCCCGTCATAACCGCGACGATCCGTCACTAGGCCCGTCGACCCAGTGGCGTTTTGACAGATTTTCAGCAATTAGAGTCCGTCCGTCTTTTATTAGGTTTTTGTTTTTTATAAATAGTTGTAAAGACCTCGTTTTTGTGGTCAGATTTTTGTGGGTTAAACACTTTTATGTTAGATTCTTTGTTAATAGATTATTTTGGATATTAGACTTTGGATTGTTACACTTTTCTCTGGAGTTGATTGTTGGTGATTTTGTCGATTAATCAAGTAAATTTCTGGATTTTATTCTTTCTCATTGAAGTAAGTGCATGAATTCTTATATTATATATATGAATATTGTGATTATGACTATGGGAAACTAAACTCCATAACTAGGGTTGTGGGAACCATGGGTGAATAATAAGGTAAAATCTAACTAAAATAACAAATCTAGAATAGTATCTTGCATGTATTGATAATTCTTTCGTTTAGAAGTCTTTTTAATGGATGGACAACGTTAGAAATCGCCTTAATGCTACTTGCCGGACCAAGGAGGTAGATAATAGGAAATGAATTATCAACATAGATTTAGTGTATACTATCTAATAGGCTAGTATGATTGGTACGAGGTAATACTTAGTCAAATATCGAATACGATGCTTAATATGAGGTAAAGGTAAGGGTTAGTATAACAACACACGTAGCCGGACCAAGGTGCGGAGTGAAATTTTCTAGATGCCGGACCAAGGATTTAGAAATACATAATTTATCACTTTGCATGCAAGATACTAGGAAGGAATTGTTATAGTTAGAATTATCAAGTTAGAAACCTGTGGGAAACACTTAAACCCTAGTTACTTTGATTAATTGATTAAACTCCACGATTTGAACCTGTTAGTTGTTACTTCAATTTAGCTAATTATTTTCATTAATTTAGATATAAACCCCCCCCCCCCTTTGTTGTATTTTGTTTTCTAAGGAAATAATTGACTAAATAATAGTAATAATAGATTGAAGTTAAGTCTGAACTATTTTCCTCGTGGGAACTATCCCAACCTCATTAGTTGGGTTCTTTACTTGATTCGACCGATTTACTTCTTATTTGAGAAGTAAGTTTGAGCGTATCAAATTTTGGCGCCGTTGCCGGGGAAAGTAGCTTTTAGATTAACTTAAACTTATTACTAAGGTTTAGTCAATATTTTCTTGATTTTACTTTGTTTATTGTTTTTGATTCTTGCAGAACTATCTTCCTTGTATGCCAAATACACGGAGAGGAAGAGAACCTTGTTTCCCTACGATCACGAATTAGAGCGTACACTACGCAACATGAATCGAAACTTGGGTATTATTGGTGATGATCCAAACCAGAACATCCCAGCTCCGGTTGATGTTCATGGTCAGTTATTACCCGATGCTCCGGGTGAAAATCAACAGAGGAGACAAAATCACGCTCCACGTCCTTAAGAATACTACAGAGGCTATGACAATATAGCAAACTCCGATGGGCCACTTGTCTTGCCCCCTCTACCACCAGGCCACACCTTTATGGTAACTAGTAGCCTGATGCAAATGCTCACTTCCAGAGGTTTGTTTTCAGGGCTACCTTCTGAGGGTCCACATGCCCATATAGCTAAGGTAAGGGTAGTGTGCAAAAGCTGTGTAGGGAGGCCTGATTTGGATTTTGATGTAATAGGGCTAAGAGTCTTTCCTCTCTCACTGACGGGAGAGGCTGCTATTTGGTTCACTAAGCTCCATTATAACTCAATTTTCACTTGGAACCAACTAAGGGACGTTTTCTTAGCACGTTACTACCCGGTCTCCAAGAAACTAAACCACAAAGATAGAGTGAACAACTTTGTGGCACTACCAGGGGAGTCAATTAGTAGTTCTTGGGATAGATTCACTTCATTTTTTATGAGAGTCCCCAATCACCGCATAGATGATGAGTCATTGAAGTAATACTTCTATCGGGGAAGGATGATAACTATAAAGCGGTGTTGGATACTATAGCGGGTGGTTCTTATGGGGAGTGTCCTTATGATGAGATTGCCGAAAAGTTAGAGAAAATCTCCCGGAACAATAAAGCTTGGAGTACTAGGAAGTCAGATACTGGGAGATATACCTTCGCACTGCAATCCACTCACAACCCAGCCACAGATGAGATTCGGGAAGAGATGGCTCAGATGAGAACTAAGCTTGGGTTGGTATTAAAACATATCACTAGGGGTGCAGAAAAGATAAATGCAGTTAACTACTTGTCTAAACCACCACCACCAAATGATGAATGCTATTATGAGGAAATTCCTATGCGGTAAATGAACAGCCGGGGGGTTTCCGACCGAGTGCCCAAGGCGCAAATCAGGAGAATTGGCGCCAAGGTCAAGGAAACCAAGGTCGGATCTATGGTAACTATAACCGGGAGGGTCATTATGTCCGAGATGAAAACTACAACTGCGACATCAACTTGAACAGGGGTAACTATGGTAACAGAAATGATAGGAATGGGCCCTATGTCCCTCCTCAAAATCGTGAAGTTACTCCTAGGGATGGTGGAGATAGTATGGCTCGAGTTGAGGATATTTTGCACAAAATGATGAGGAGGTTCGATGATAATGATGAGCACATTAAAGAGTTAAGGAGTGATTAAGCGGGTATTGGGCAGAAAGTCGATACACATGCAATATCGATTAAGCAGATTGAGTTGCAAATGGCCCAATTATCTGCGACTGTGAACACACGACAACAGGCACTCTTCCTAGCAACACTGTTCAAAATTTGAAAAATGACGGACACTGTATGGCAATCACTACCAGGGGTGGTAAGCAGACCATTGACCCACCTATGCCTTCAAAGGAGATAAAGGTGATAAAAGCTAATGATAAGGTGGTAGAGGGTAGTCGTGAAGTAGAAGATAACACTGGAAAAGATGTTGAAGTACCTATAAAGGTAATTCCCATGCCTAGACCCCCCCCCAATTCCTCAAAGATTAGTGAAAAAGACCGAGGATGGTAAATATTGACGTTTTATAACAATGTTGAAGCAACTTTCTATCAATGTCCCTTTGGTAGAAGCTCTAGAACAAATGCCCTGGTATGCCAAGTTTATGAAAGATCTGGTTACAAAGAAAAGATCGGTCACTTTCGAGGGTGATGATAGAATGCAGCATTGTAGTGCTATTGCTACAAGATCTCTCGTACAAAAGAAAGAAGATCTGGGTGCGTTCACTATTCCTTGTACAGTCGGGTCATTACATTTTGGGAAAGCATTATGTGATGTGGGGGCAAGCATAAATCTCATGCCCCTCTCGATTTACAAGAAGTTGGGTTTGGGTGACCCAAAGCCCACTGCGATGCGGCTATTGATGGCCAATCGAGCAGTGAAAAAGCCTATATGGATACTCCATGATGTGCTAGTAAAAGTGGATTCGTTCATATTTCCGGCAGATTTTGTTATCCTTGATTGTGAAGTCGATTTTGAAGTGCCTATTATTCTTAGGAGGACATTCTTTGGTACGGGTAGAGCCTTAGTTGATATGGAAAAGGGGCAGATGAAATTTCGGTTGAACAATGAAGAAGTGACCTTCAACATTTGTAGGTCCATGAGGCAGAGTAGTGAGCTCCAATCGGTATCTGCTATATCCTACAAAGAAAAGATGAACAAGCACCATGACCTAAAAAGTTAAAAACGAGAGCTTATGGTTGGGAATTTGGTGCTTTTATCCAATTCTAGGTTGCGTTGGTTTCCGGGCAAGCTCAAGTCCAAATGGACTGGCCCTTACTTGATTACCCAATTATTCCCTCATGGAGCAGTTGAGTTAGAAACCAAGGAGGGTGTGAGGTTTAAGATAAATGTATAAGGAATAAAACCCTATTTTGGGCATGCTGAATCGGCGAATGAAGGAATCGAGGCATACCATCTAGATGAAGTCTGAGTAATCAAGCGTCTTCAGTCGTGCCGCGACGTTAAATCAGGCGCTTGTTGGGAGGCAACCCAATACTTGTAGTTTTTTTTCTAGTAATGGTAGCATTTTCTACTAATGGGTTTTAAATTTGCGGGCACATCACCAGGAAATTCTGTAGAAAATCACACTGTAACAGCCACTGACGGACACATCGACGGACCGTCACGCACGCGACGGACCGTCACGCACGCGACGGACCGTCGCATGAATCCGTCGTGCCATGTACGTCTTTCAATTATTTTCAAAACTAGGGCACACGTGACGGAACCAATGACGGACCGTCACATCTGCGAAGGACCGTCATCGGGGTCTCGTTGCGTCATTAATGAGCATACCCGACCCGACCCGGTTGGGGGTAATTTGAAAAATTGGTAACATTTTAAAAACCCACCCCTTCATTTCACCCATTTCCTTCCCTCTTTCTCCCATTTCCCTCCCTTTTCAACTTCCAACTTCCTACCTTCCTTCTCTATCAACCAATCGCTTCCCCAAATTCCCTAATTTCGGATATCTCCTTTCTACTGGTCGGAGTCGGTTGTTGTGGTTGTGTCTCTGATTTCTACCCATTTATATTGCATTTTTTGTTTATCAATTAGTATTAGCCTATTTTTTATTGATGGGTCTTCATTCTTTGATCCAAATTTTGTTTGACCTAGGTTGAGAATCCTAAAAATTGCCTTGTTAAAACTCCAGAAATAGGTGCTTTAGCATTGCTAGTTTACTATAGGTTATCACTCAGTATTCAATGTGAGTCATAGGGGATGACTGTGGCATCCCCAGTTCTGTCACTGAATGACAGAACGAGACCCCGATGACGGACCGTCGTACCTATGTCGGACCGTCATAGGGTCTGTTCCAACATTCCACTGTACATTTTATCCAAGTGTCCACCAACGGATACATGCGACGGACCGTCGTTCCCAGGACGATCCGTCCTGCACAACCGTTCTGGTTGTCAGAGACCCTTTTTCTAAGGGTCTCACACTTTTTCTAAGTGTCCTCTAACGGACATCTAGGAACCGTCGTGGTTGTCAGAGACCCTTGTCCTAAGGGTCTCCATACTTTTTCTAAGTGTCCTCTGACGGACATCTACGATGGATCATCGTTACCACGACGGTCCGTCCTGCACAACCGTCATGGTTGTCAGAGAACCTTGTCCTAAGGGTCTCCCACTTTTTCTAAGTGTCCTCTGACGGACATCTATGACGGACCGTCATATGCACAACCGTCGTGTCGATCAGAGACCCCTTTCCTAAGGGTGTCTTTGACGGACATCGACGATGGACGTCATTGTCACGATGGTCCGTCTTGCTTATCATTCATAACTGTCAGAGACTTTCCTCCAGGGGTCTCCACATCAACATAATTGAAGTAAGACATGACGGACCCCATGACGGTCCGTCGTACTCATGACGAGCCGTCACCTGGTCCATCGTGTTTCACTGTTACTGCAGAAAAGTCATTACATCTTAGATCTTATATTTATTTTGTTTTGTTTTTGCTCGTCTTGTTTTCTCCTTCTCGTACTAATATTGATTCTTTACAAGTATTATCTCTTATGGCACGAAAACAAGATCGAGTTTACGCACGCGGGCGTTCAAAGTCTGTCGCCTCGTCTGCCCGCCTGGTCATAGGCTCTGATGATGAGCATGACCTCGAGTACGTGCCCCAGGCACTACCACTCCATCACGAGCTGCACGTGCTACCAGAGCTATGCCCAAAAAGGTGGCGTCCGGCGTAGTCACTGCCTCCCAGTCTGATGAGGAGCACACACTGACCGGCACACCTTCTGGGTCAGCTACACATGAAGAAGGAGCGTCTGGCTCCATAGGAGTTTCATGGTAGGAGGAAGCCTCAGGGTACGCTGAAGTCCCTGCACCCGCCACAGCTGCACAGTCTGCCTCGTCTAATGAGGCTGACAATTCTGATTCCACTCCAGGCTCACTAACTGGTGCTCTCATCCCGGTTGCCGACCAGCCTTATCGGTGGTGTGTGGACGGGCAATACCAAGTGTATTCAGATGCCAAGTTTCTAAATGATAAAGGCGTCATGACACGGACCCTTACACTGGAGAGGCGGGTCCTTATGGGGGGAGTCTCCTCACCATGCCAGATATCCACAATTTCTTCACCAGACACCGGCTAGAGTGGACAACTCGTTCTTTGGGCCGCTACAGTGAGGAGTTGGTCCGATTGAAGGCTAACTTGACCTTCACGACTAAGTTCTTATGGTTGATTGTCCGCCACCGCCTTTCCCCCACGACCGCTGATAATATAGTCACATGGGATCGTGCAATTCTGATGGCGGCGATGATAGCCGGGTTTGAGGTGGACTTTGCTTGGCTTCTACAAGCGGTCATGCACGAGAGGGCTTTCAAAGTCACAACTACTTACCCATTTCCGTGCATGATATTTTCCTTATGTAGGTCCGCAGGTGTGCCCATCTCACACATTAATCAGCTCAAGACTCCATTGGGCACTGTTGATATCGGCCTCATCAGGGATGAGGCCAATGAGTTGGCTCCACGCAGATGGCCCCGTCCAGAGTTGCCTCCACGTGGTGAAAATCTGGCCTATGCGGTAGCACATGCTCAAACGGCTACGCAGGCTGCTTCTGAAACCACTGACACTACCCCGGTCGAGTCTATCTCGAGTAGTAGCACTGCCCCTAGCTCCTCTCGCTCAGCCCAGTTCCCCGCTCTGGTCCCGCTTGCTAGGGTCCAAAAACTAGAGGCACAGATGGCTACACTTCTGCATCACATCCAGCCTTGGATGCAGAGGTCTATTGCTGAGGCAGAGGAGCGCTTGGAGCGCAAAATGGTCCAGCACATAGAACAGAAGATCGCTTAGGTTCATCAACGGTTGGACGCTTTTGAGTTGCGGGTGCTTGCCCGGCCAGCCCCTTAGATGGACGTGTCGACCCTTCAGGCTGCGCTTGAGAGTCTGCGAGCGAACATTGATATGATCCTAGAGGCTAGGGTGCCTTATTCTGAGGCCCCTTCTGCAGAGCCTTCTGAGGACACAGTGATGGCGGCCTTATTCGCCACTTCTGAGATTCCACCACCTCCCTCTCGAGAGTATGCTAAGAGGCACAAGGGTCGAGAGGAGGATGAGGCTAGAGCAAGGAAGAAGGCGCGCCGTGAGATGGAGGCTGCGAGGAGAGCCTCGCTTGCTGATGAGGAGTAGCGTCGGATCAGGGCTGTAGAGTTAGTTGCTGGGGCATCTAGCTACAGAGATGTGGCGATAGTGGGAGGCATTGCTGATAGTGTTGTTGCTAATGAGGACACTACTGAGGGTGTCCAGACTACAGAGGTAGTGGGTTCCGTGGAACCGGATCCACCAGCTTGCTGATCGTCGGCGCTTTGCGCCCCAGGTTTGTTTCACCTACCACTCTCGTATTTTAATTTTTTTATGCATTGGGGACAATTGCATATCTTTTTGTTGGGGGTGGGGTAAATGGAAAGTGAGTGCTAGGGTGAAGTCTGAGTAGCCCAACTCACTATCCTCTTTTGGGGTTTTCTTGCTTGTGTTCTTTTCCCCTAAGAGATTGATTATTTTTATTGCTGAACCGGCATGTCTATATCTTGTGTACATAGTTTAACTCTAAAGCATGATGGCTAAAATGATATCCTGATGAAATGAAAATGATGTATGACTAGGCATAATGATTGATAAATGTGTGGCTCTAAGCATGACATAGAGACACACCACTGCATGACCCTAAGTCTAAAATTTGAACTAGGTGTCTGATAATCTGGTAGAGTAATGAGATGTCAAGTGAGTGTGAGGAAGATTTGAATAGTCCACTATTTGTACTGAGCTAGAACTTGCCTGGTTAGTCCTGCTAAAAGTAAGTAGTAATATACAATTAGGAAAGGATCATAGGCCCTTGTTCAATATAGTCAATTTTTCACCAAAAAAAAACAAATGAAATTAATCCTTCTTTGATCCAAATGATTTGAGGTTAAACTATACCTTTCTTTTTCATTGCAACTGATCTTTTCTGGAAATAATGTGTTGGCCCTGGTCTCTCCTTGGACATGTGCACCTCAGATTATGCCAAAAGAATAAGTTGAGGGTGGCTAATGCAGTTAACAACCTTTTCATGGCCCTGACCCAACTTTGGGTATTATGTACTTTGATTCATGGCAAAGCCATGAGTTGAGGGTGGCTATTATGAGGAGTGCTCTAGAAAGTGGGGTTGAAAGAACAAAGAGAGAGAAAGAACAAAAGTAAAGTGATTCAAGAACCAGTTGAAACAAAAGTGAAATAATAATAAAAAAATAAATACAATAAATACAAGCAAGAAAAGAAGAGAGTCACTTACACAAATGAAGAAAGAGGGGAAAATAGCAATGTGAAAGAATATGAGAAATTGGGTGAAATAAAATGATGAAAAGAGGTATGTTTAGCCGATATGTCACTAAAGTATACCTAAATATACCCTACCTGACCCTGAGCCTATCGTGATCCTAACAGTTGTATAGCGAACTTAAAGCAGTGAAAATAAGGGCAAGCTTATAGCAATATGTATGAATGAGTTGTGAATTTGTTCTGAGAGTGAGTGTTGAAAAGTAATCCTTATACTCAAACTGAAATCATTGTGTGAAAAATGAGGATGTTGTTTTGAAGTGAGGACACTAGTTGCAATACCGGAAATATTAGCACCTCGGTGAGAAATTGAAGAGGATAGGTGTTAGTGCGTGGTGAGTCTGTGTCATGGTATGATTCCACATAATTCAAGCCTAATAGTGATAACATGCGTAAATATGATGAGACTGATCGGGATCAATAGCAAAATGATTGCGAAAGATAAAACATGGATACTATTGTACAAAGATTTTGTAGTGAGTCATAGTGCGTCGCTTGAGGACAAACAACGAATTTAAGTTGAGGGTGTTGATATACCATGGTTTCACGGTATTTTTAATGTTTTTTCCTTAAGTTTAGTGTGTGTCCAAAAGCCTTTTTGTATTGATTTTTATGTAAGTTTCTCTTTATTTGCAGGAAATCTGTCTAAAGATGAACGCGGAATTTTTTGAGCAAGAAATGCAGAAAAGTTACCACCTACGGAGCTTGTGACGATCCGTCGAGCTTGTGACGGTCCGTAGGTGGCATCATAGTGAAGCTGCTAAAGGAAGATGTGGAAGTCTGACCAAGTGTGGGGTTACGGAGTGTGTGACGGACCTTCGTAGCCATGACGGTCCGTACTGCTGGTTCGTCATAAAGATCAGAGAAGTAGTCTCAGTACCCAAATTCCAAGAGTTTAAGTGTTATGGAACGGAGACCCTCGACGGACCGTCGTGCTTGGAACGGTCCATCATACCTGCCGTCGAGGGTAATGAAGAGAGCAGCAGAAGAATTTGCGAAGTATGGGACGACGGAGTTCATGACGGCCCGTCATAACCGCGATGGTCCGTCACTATGTCCGTCGACCCAGCCGCGTTTTGACAGATTTTCAGCAATTAGAGTCCTTCTTTTATTAGGTTTTTGTTTTTTATAAATAGTTGTAAAAACCTCATTTTTGGGGTTAGACTTTTGAGGGTTAAGCACTCTTATGTTAGATTCTTTGTTAGTAGATTATTTTGGATATTAGACTTTGGATTGTTACACTTTTCTCTAGAGTTGATTGTTGGTGATTTTGTCGATTAATCAAGTAAATTTCTGGATTTTATTCTTTCTCATTGAAGTAAGTGCATGAATTCTTATATTATATATATGAATATTGGATTATGACTATGGGTAACTAAACTCCATAACTAGGGTTGTGGGAACCATAGGTGAATAATAAGGTAAAATCTAACTAAAATAACAAATCTAGAATAGTATCTTGCATGTATTGATAATTCTTTCGTTTAGAAGTCTTTTTAACGGATGGCCAACGTTAGAACTCGCCTTAATGCTACTTGCCGGACCAAGTATACTATCTAATGGGCTAGTATTGATTGGTACGAGGTAATAACTTAATCAAATATCGAATACGATGCTTAATATGAGGTAAAGGTAAGGGTTAGTATAGCAACACACGTAGCCGGACCAAGGTGCAGAGTGAAATTTTCTAGATCCCGGACCAAAAATTTAGAAATACATAACTTATCACTTTGCATGCATGATACTAGGAAAGAATTGTTATAGTTAGAATTATCAAGTTAGAAACTTCTGGGGAACACTTAAACCCTAGTTACTTTGATTAATTGACTAAACTCCAAGATTTGAACCTGTTAGTTGTTACTTCAATTTAGCTAATTATTTTCATTAATTTAGATATAAAACCCCCCCTTTATTGTCTTTTGTTTTCTAAGTAAATAATTGACTAAATAATAGTAATAAAAGATTGAAGTTAAGTCTGAACTATTTTCCTCGTGGGAACTATCCCAACCTCATTAGTTGGGTTCTTTACTTGATACGACCGCTTTACTTCTTATTTGAGAAGTAAGTTTGAGCGTATCAACAATCCAAGAATCTTTAGGTGGCACTGAGTGAAGTTCCTGACAATATGCCATTATGTATTTTTCCACAAAATAATATGGAAAAAAGTAGACATAAATTTGTTTTCTAAAATCGGCACCATATTGGGATCAAAGCGCTGCCATGGCATGTGGATAAGGTATTTTGTCAAGTCAAAAATTCTACAAGTACAATTTCTTCTTTGTAGATTTGTAGTAGAAGCATCACCATGACCAGTGACACTGAACTTGTAGTTAGCGATTTGATGAGCCAACAACTTGTTGCCTCAGTTGACATACTCTGATATGTCTTTTTCAATCGAGGGAACAAATCTATTTGCACAGTGCACCAGCTCCATACGCCTCTGGTGAAATAACAATGCAAATCTCTTGATTATTTCATCAAATAGAGTGACAATGATTAATTCTCTTTCAACATCAAACATATCATTCACCGACTCCGCGATGTTTGACATCATAATGTTATATCTACACAATCAAAAATAATAAAAAACAAACACATAAAATAAAAATAAACTCAAAATGAGATGATACCTTTTCCTGGGAAAATGCCTTACTCCAAGTATGGAATCCAATACGTTCAAGAACTTCAGCCGCCTTTGGTACCAAATCTCTTATTTGATTGAAATGATCATTGAACTCACCTCTATCATACGCCTTTGTTGCTTTATAAAAATGGGACACTACCTTTGAATTGTGAAATTTATTTAGAATATTTTCCCTAAGGTGTATTATGCAACAACCATAATGAGATGCAAGGTAGATTCTCGTAACTATCTTTCGAATACTTGATGCGTATTAGAAATAATGCATAACTCATTAGTACCATCTACAAAGCTTCTCATATTTTGATTCTTTTTCCATATGAGGTATCACATTCCATGTCCACGACACAAAAAACCACTGAAAATATATGATTCTCAGCATCTTGTTCCACCGCCGATAAGAAAACTCCTCCACACTTCTCTTCAGGAATGTGCCATAAATGACTATTACTTTTCTCATTTCTTGAAAACCAGTTATCCAATAACCTCCCATTTTCATCGAGCGACAATACCGTCTTGCTTCCTGGATTTGAGACTTCAAGCATACAACAATACGCATTAAGCACTACATACTCGTGCTCATGTGTTCCCCTGACATTAGATTTAGCATGCTCCATGCCCTTATAAATCTTCCAATAGCTTACCTTACACACAATTATGTGCAGAGTTGATTTGACATATCTCTTGTCGATGGGCCTTTACCATTGGGAAACCTACTTACCTGTGACTTTTGTTATGAGATGGGGATTATGGCTTGTAAACATGCTTTGAACCACAGGTATGGTATTTTTCGTAGATACTAATGGTAAACCTGTTGCTACTTGTAAATTTCACAGCCTTCAATCACCAATTGCAATCCATATATGAACATTTAAAAGAAAACACATTACGAGAATTGATCACCTTTTTCAGTCTGAAATATTTTTTTCAAGCAAGCAAATTTTCAATGAATTTACCAGTTCTATCTTGTTCTTGAATGTCATTCCCTTATAAAAATGCGTGTCATCATCTCGAACATTATTCACACGTGATGATTGAGGAGCGCATGAATGTTGTTGCCAACTATAGGTGTAGGAAGAATGTTGCTCTCAAGGTCCAACCCTTCATTTTCACCTATTCCAATTTCATCAACGGGATTATTCATATCCATGGGATCAAATTCATCATTTAACATATCTTGTTGGCATTCGTCTACATTAGGATCATTCTGATAGGATTTTCTTCCGCGTAAACTCTTAATATGGGTGACTGCTCCTCCCAAATAAACAAGCAAACTAGGTTGACCAATTATTCAAAAAGGTAAAATCTTCTCATTATGAAAAAATGGGGAATGTAACTCATGACAAGATCTTCCAGTTGACAATTTTACCTAGACTTATTCACGACTAAATTGAAGAAATCATCATACAAAATATTTCTTCCGACATACATCCCTTTTTTTACTGAATGGGCTCCTCGTTTATTACTATCCTTCCAACACCAAATGAATCAATTTGTCTTCTCGACCCATTCACCACTACAATCAATTCTTACAAATAATAACTCCATTTATTGTACCTGAAGAAATTAATTAAAAAACAATTATTAATTATGAAGAATAAGTATATCTTTGCAACATATTACTATTCTGTGGCGAGATGTAAGTCATATGTTGCTACATATGTCTTTTCTGTTGTGACAAATAAATCACATGTGACAACATGTTTATGTTGTATGTTGCCACATATAACTTTTCTTTGCGAGATGTAAGTCATATATTGCTACATATAACTATTCTTTTGTGACAAATAAATCACATATAGAAACATGTGTAACATTTGCAAACTGAAATAGCTAGGATTAAACAAAGAAACTAGTAATAGTTATTTTTGAAAAGAACAGGAAAAATCTGGAAAGTTTCATCAGTGTAAAAGTGAGATTTTGGTCATTTTCAAACGTCCATAACTTCTACCTCAGGGTTATTTAGGACCAGTTCTTTATTTGGTTGGAAAGACCTTGATGAGATCTTCCGACGCCGCTGAGTTTACAAAATTTTGGTATTGTATGAGGGAGATATGCCTATCGGAAGTTGGGTCGTTGGATTGAGGAAAATCCAATCCAAATTTTAGTAAGGGTAAAGAAGTCTTTTAACCCCACTATTTCCTTATTTTTAAGGGTTTATTAGGGTTAAAAGTAACCTATAAGTCGGTTTTTAGAAGATTGAATATGCTTAGGGCTTGGGAGAAAAGAGAAGAGAAGAATGAGAAAGGAGAAAAGACTAAGGTTTCGCCAAGATTGTTGAGTGAGTTTCATCGGGGGTGATCCCTTTCAGGTATGTGAGATCTTTCTGTGATGGGTTTTTCCACCCATAAAATAGTATGTTTAATTCAGCGCAATTAGAGTTGATTGAATGATGAACATTGAAGTTCTTGATGAAAAACCAACGAATTCTTATTGGTTGAGTTGTAGTATTCCTTTGGTTGTTTGATTCATGTTTTCGAGATAATTTACGAGTCTAAACTATTGGGTATTGAGGATATTAGTGATCCTAAGTGTTTGGGGTGAGATCCACGGGAGTTTAGGAGGTTTAGAATTGAAAATCAGAGAAGAAAAGTTGGAAATCCCGTCTGACAAGCCCTGGGTGCCGCGCCTGCCAGAGCCCCTCAGAGAAGCTTTTGTCTTATAGGGCCTTGCGCATCGCGCCAGCTTGATCCCCTCAGGACAGTCTCTGTCCGTCAGGCTCTGGCGCCTCGCGCTTTTCAGAGCGTAAGGTCACCTGGAGATCCCATTTTTTCCCCATCTTTTTGTACGAGTTACTAAGTGATGTACCTATTAATACTAGTTGATTTCAACACTCTTAAGTACTCTAAACATCATGAAATTATCCATAAACATGAGATCATGATCCTTGAATCCATAACCCAAATTCAAGCAAAGTTATGATCAAAGTCAAAAAAGTTAAAAGTCATGTCTAAAAGTTGAGAAGCAAGTCAAAGTGAGTTCTTAAAGTTTTCAAGAGTCTTAAACAAACATTTTTACTTTGTTTTAATTCTCAAGATACAAGTTGATCAAAGAGTAAAGAGTTGAGTCTAAATCTCAAAAGTTATAAGGGAACTAAGTATTCCCTAGAGTTAAGTTTCAAGCAAAGCAAAGAGCAAAGAGTAAGTTCATTTCTCAAAAGCTATAAGGGAACTAAGTAGTCCCTATGAGTTAAAAATGTTTTCACATTTTGAGAAAGAGAGGAAGCTAGACTTCCACAGAGCCTTTGTCTAGTTTAGAAAATGGTAGCTATGATTTCCAAGAGAGCTTTTTAAGTTAAGTTTGATCAATTACCTCAAACCAGAGAAGAAGTTGTTTTAAAATCATACGAGCTAAGTATTTTGGGAGTTGTATTGAGCACCGATATGGGGACACGAGTTCATATCAACTCAAGTCTACATAAACCATGTAGCCAGCATGGACAGATAAAGGGTCATAATTTTTAGATAATTCCTTAGTGCTTTTTAGCATTAACTGGTGGATCCACTTAGTAGTTCAAGTTCTATACCGATGGCAAGGTATAAGTGGTCCTCTTGAAATGTGAGGTAAGACGTTGTACCATCATTTAGGCTCATAGTGATGGTTGTCGGTTAGAGAATCTCCCACAGAAACTATGTTACTTTCATATATAAGTAAAGTTGAGTTTATTATTGCATTACCTTTAATGAACTAAGTGTTTACACTGTTTTTACAAGCTTTGTGTGTGTATATATATATATATATATATATATATATATTTTAAATATATATATATGTATGTATGTATTGCAAGTGTCTTTACTGCTTTATATTGAGTTATGACTTCTTGAGTTGAGCAGAGTCAAGGTAAGTTCATTCTTACTCCTTTAAAGCTTAGTAGTAGTTGTTTTAGCATTCCAACTCGCATACTCGTACATTCAATTTACTGATGTCAGTTGCCTGCATCGTTTCATGATGCAGGCGGAGGTAACCAAGATCAGCATCCAACGCCTCGTTGATACAATTTGAGCATCCAGAGTTAGTGGTGAGCCTCCTTGCTTCTGGAGGACACTTTATTGCTTTGAGTATTTCCTTATAGAATGTTGAGGGGTTTGTCCTAACATTCATCTTAGTAGTAGTAGAGGCTTCATAGATAGGTAGACAGTTAGACAATTCAATTTTCGTCTCTTTTATCTTACATGTCAGATGTTTTAACTTTAAGAATTAAGTGTCATATTGGCCAAAACAATTATTTAAAGTATTTTCTTATGAGAATGCTCCAGTTTTAGGGTTGAGTTAAATTACGTCTTCCGCTGAGTTAAGAAAGTCAGGCCAAGGGTTCACTCAAGGCCAGCAATGTTCCTTAGGTGCATGCCACGTCCAGGGTGTAGGCTCCAAGCGTGAAGACATGTTTATGTTATATGTTGCCACATATGACTTTTTTGTTGAGAAAAGTAAGTCATTTGTTGATACATATAACTATTCTGTTGCGATGGAAATAACCTTTCTGTTGCTACATATTGCTATAATATGTTTCCAATAGTCAATTGTTGGAAAAAATTACAAGTAGCCAGATCAGATGATCATGAATGATTTCAAATAACTATTAATTTTAGTTACCAGAACAATAGAGTGCGACCCAATCACTTATGAAATAATTCCAATTGATACAAAACAGAATCTGGTCTACTAATTAGAGATTAGCTAAATCTTATTCAAGAAGAAGAAACGAAGAAGAAAGCTGAAGCACTAGCAGCCAAGACCTACAATGTACGAAAAGAAGAAGAAGAAGATGAAGATGAAGATGAAGAGAGCGGTAAGAATGGCAAGCAAGGACGAGAGCAGAAGAGGAAGAACAAGAGGAGGAATACG
The DNA here is from genome assembly GCF_001406875.1 of Solanum pennellii. Classification (NCBI taxonomy): domain Eukaryota; kingdom Viridiplantae; phylum Streptophyta; class Magnoliopsida; order Solanales; family Solanaceae; genus Solanum; species Solanum pennellii. Next base: position 56,235,700 of record NC_028637.1, read on the forward strand.
AAGACTAGAGGCGGGAGAAAAATCTTTTATTTCCCCTTTTGGCTCGAATGTGGCTTCCCTCCCACCAAAATTAGGTTTTAGTCAATTTACCTTTTTACCCTCATTTAATTCCCACAAAAGTTGGTTAAATTAAATTTTAGTCAGTTTACCCTTTTACCTCTCAATTAATTCAGTGGATCAAGCTGTCAACTTATAAACTTGAGGGAACCTCCACAATCTCAATCACATAATTGTCACCTACACCCAATACTTAAGACTTATATCACCGCACTTTTATTTTGAAGCCTTAATATCATTTTTTTTTAAAAATCCCTGGTTAGGAGCTCCATTTTTTTTTAGTTTTCTTTTTTGGAAAATTAAACTCATATTTATTTACACAACTAGAAAACTAATCGCGCTTCGCGCGAATTTAATACCACAAAATATATAAAATAATACTTAAAGTCTATCCGTAACTAAAACTAAAACACTATATTATCCTATACAAAAGATTATAATGTAAGGAAAAATGAAAATTATTACATCTTATCATTTATCCTTAATAACATAAGCATAAAGTAATGACTATAAAAATACACACCAAGATTGTAACATAAACAATGGTGTCACTGAATCAATCAACATAAGTAAAGAACACAAATATTTAATTGTAAAGAAGAAGAAGATGATGAGAGGAAATCCCTCTATTTATAGACAACAAATGGTAGTGTAAACAAATATTTATTGTGCCTTATCAGAAATGTTGCAACTATTTGGAAAAATTGCAAGCCTTCAATAAAACTTGTCTTACATATGAATAATATATTGTTCTTTTTAATATGAACTAAAAGTGTATTATAAATGTATTAAAAGTGATCAAGTGAAAAACATTGTTATTGCTATAAATGGTAAATATTTTTTATGTATAGTATATTTATGTTAGTTTCCCAACATATAAACTTAACAAAGCCCCCATTTCTCTAACTTCCTATTTTTCTTGCCCACTTTTCTATATTAGTTTTCTTTGAAAAGAAAATCTTCATTGGAGCAATAGTTCAAAAAATTTATTATAGAATGACTCACAAGTTGTATCATGAACGTACTGATCGTGTTTGGAATGTTACCAAAAACGTCGTTGAAGTCAACAAGCAGCTTCATAACAAGAACTTAACAAAAAGGATCCATGTGAGGATTGAGCACATCTAACAGTCTCGATGCACTGAGAAGGCAGAGAAATGATTAAGAAAAATTATGTGGTGAATGATTTCATTTGTGGTTTCTAGCATATATGAGATTTAAGACATTTAATTTCATGTTTATTGGACATTCTCTTATTCTTTCTTTGTGTGTCCCAGTGATATTTGGCTATTTTTTGAATAAAAACATTGCATCTGAATGACATGTTTTGTTATTTCTTCACATGTTCTTCATAACTGCATGCTAGGAAACTAACTAAACTGTGGAAGACATTCTAATTTATATTGGATGATTATTTTGAATCTTTTATCTTCTGTTAGTGTTATTATTAATACACAATTAATTTTATTAATCAAATTGATTATATTGAATTTACTCCTTTATAGCAAATAAATTTACATATTGTTGACACTTTTAAAACATAAAAAATAAATTTTAATCAACACTTTTTTGTGGCAAATTATCAATTCTTTTATTAAATAATTAAATTAATTTTCTACATTATTTCTTTATACAAAAAAAACACACAATCCAAATTACTTAAACACATAGGACTTTGTTTTGTGTAGAGTTTGCGTATTTTAGGATTACATTACTGTTTAAGAGTCTTTTTTATGAGAAATTATCAAATTTTTAAAGTTAATATTTAAACTAAGTGATATGTTAATTAAAATTGTATGTAAAATTGAATTTAATAATATGTGATATGTCACACAACATTTTTAAGATAATGCTCCATAAAATTAGGAGCAGAAAGAATATTTGAAAGAAGATTGAAAAAAACGATGTAAGAATTTATTAATAAATATGTAATTATTTAAACACGATTCTTTTCTCCCATTTTTCTTTGCATGATCTCTCAAACCGTTTTGACACATTCATGGTGATCATGCGCACGGAACGACTTGGCTATTAGAAATGATTAGAGTTTGCATTATCATTTTAAACAAATTCATGTGGCCTATTTCATATCGATACACCCACATTATTTTATTTTAATAAAATTAGTTATTTTTGAATTTGAATTCAAATTTAAAGTGATTATCTAAAATTGTTCTACCCATTATCTCTATTATCTATTTACATAAAAATTTTTATTAATGGGTCTATTCTTCTTCAAATGTGTAATGGGGGGCGTGTGAAAGTTCAAGAAGAAGAAGAACAATATTTATCAAAGTGAAAATCATCCACACATCATAATGATATTTTTAGATCTATAATATCTTATTATGTTTTATTTTAGTTCATTTAATTCAATTTGATTTGTTTCTATCATATTTGTAGTTAAATTCTTTGGAATGAGTTTTATTTGTTTATTTAATTTACAATTGTAATCCAAATTAAATTATCGATAGAATATCTTGGTATATAAATTTTTGGAAAGTTCTATTAATCAACTTCATTCTTTTGTGTTTTGTTGATTTTTGTACATTGCAAACTCTAGGATTGTAAGTAATAGATAACCAATATTGCCTTATATTGCTTTGCGAAAACAGATTATGGCTAATTGTAGCCATCCCAAGCCTTTTAAGTGGTAGTAATATTTGGATAAACCATGTAATTTGCTATTTTATTAGAGCTTATAAGAAATTTAATCTATAATATTAACGTTGTGTATCGTTCTGCTATTAATTATTTTATAGAGTCATATAAAATAAGTATTTGAGTTGTATTCTTCTATTAAATAAATGTTATCTACTTAACGCTCACATGTGTATCAATTCATAAAAATGATATTAGAGTTTTTCTCTACACTTTATTTAAATTAATTTATTTTAAGTACTTTTAAATTAAAATAGCTTTTATTTTCTATGTAATGGTTGGATTAACTAAAAAAAGTCCTTTATAATGTTTTTGATTATAGAGTGATAGAGATTTAGACATTTTCTACTTAATTTTTTTTAGATCAAATGAGTTCCTATGTTTTTGGGATTACAATTGTACCATTTGATGACTTTTACTGTGATAAATATTTTTTTAGAACAGTCTGTAACTTCTGTTTAACTTTGTTGAAGTGAATATAATACTTTCTTAATTCATTATTATTTTTCTTAATTTTAATACAGATCTATATATTGACATGTTTTTTATTATTGAATTATTGGTCATATATTCACATATATAAAATGCTTTTATATGCAAATTTATACAAAAAGTTATCAATATATGTGTATATATGTATATTTGTCACAATAATGGGTGAACACATCAAATTATTAAGTGAAATATTAACATAATGATGATATTTAACATGTTTTGGACGAATTGAATAGTTAATAATGACATCTGAGATTTTACTAAGCTCGCACATCGCACGGATACAAGTACTAGTAATATTTAATAGTTTGGATCATTTCATTATATATGGCTAATACAATAATTAAATAATTTAACTAAGTAAAAAACAAAAAAAATGATTTACTTTATAAAACGTTTTAAAAATAAACTCAAATGTAAGAATTACATTTTATTTTTGTATTTATTAATTGATAGGATTTCACCTTAAAAATGTTGTTTTTTTTGGGTATGTGTTAGATACAGTGGGTAAGTCCATTATTATTAACTTTATCAATGTTCTAATTTATTCATATAAAATTTAAAAAAGCAAGAAACTATCATGTATGCATGCGCAGACGAACATGCACACACGTACACACACACTATTTCTTTCTTTTTTTTGTAGCATAATTTTATTTTAATGTATAAGCAACATCACCTATTTAGAAAAATATTTAATTTCTTTAATTTTCTACCTTATCTTTACAACATTGTAGTCTTCTCCTTTATTTTCTTTTTCTGTTGCATGAATATCATAAAGTTGTTATCTAATGAATTATCAAGTATCTTGTAGAAGTTATATTCTGATATTAAACATCAAACCTTTTCAATAAAATAAATAATAGATGAATAAAATTTAAAGTATAAAGAATCTTTAGTTTGATTTAAGATCATTTTATGATCAATCACCGTTTTCTTATCTATTTTTATATAGTTGGCAAGGAGTGTATCTCGTGACATAACATTTTTTTCATATTAAAAATGAACACAAAATGTAACAGAAAAATCATACTTAAAAAATATCATACTCAGTATAAATATAAAATAGAAGAAAATATATGAAACAATTCATAGTCAATGAAGAACGAAGATGAAAATATATGTTCATACTATATTCACTTTAGTGTTCCAGCACAGTACTTTTTCGGTTAATTTTTACTTACATTTCTATTAAAAATAATTATTATCAAAGATATATTATCATATTATAAGTAAACGTGAAAATCTATTTTTAAAATAGTGGACTAAACATTAAAACTAATAATTCAATAGACTAAGTTGATGCCCCCTATTTTAGCAAAATTAGGAAGAAACTCCTTCATTTGATGAGCGTAAAAGAAAACAAAAATAGAAAAATAAAGAAGAAGTATCTTACCTCAATCGTGTCCCTTTTTCATACTTTTTAGTACTATTGTCTCTTGAACAACATGATCTAGTAATTTATTTGAAAAAAAAAGATCCATGATATGTGTATTTGTCACTTTTCACTCATTATGTAAACATAGATTATTAAATTCTCTCTAAAATGAAAACACAAAAGAAATTAAATAAAGAATCAAAACAAGAAAATAAATTAAAATCCCCTGGCACTATACATAGAAGTTTTCTATCTGAAGCAAAGTTCATAGTTAATTGCACATTCTCCATTCTCTTCTCTTCTTTTTTCATAGAAAGTCAATACCTATATTTCATAAGAGCATGAAAAAAACATAATGGATGAGGTATGAATGATTTATGATCGAAGGAAGATGAATGTTGAAAGTGTTGTGACTGTTCATAAGAAATAAGTTTTTTTAATAAACAGAATATGAAGGTTAATTAGAGTGTATTAATGTTCTAAATGATACAATTATTATTGAAGTATATATGTGATAAAAATCGTAAGAGGAAAATAGGAGTATGAATTGACGAATAATTTGTTACAATTTGTTCACCAACTCTTTCCTATGTAGTACCTCAAATCTTGTTGAATTTAGAACATAATCAACTATTGAAAATAACATTTGAGATTTTTTAAGAAGACGAAGAGTATAAACTTGAAAAAAATGATAGTTTAAAAGTGGAGGAGACCTCTCTATTATAAACAAATAATAGTATGAATAGTGTTACTTGTGCCTTATCTAAAAAGTCACAATCCTTCAAAAAAGGCACTGCTCACCAAGAAAAGTCACAACCATTTGGAAAAATTATAACTTTTCGAAAAAGACAACCCTTTCGAAAAGTCGGAACCCTTTGAAAAAATTACAACCCTTCTGAAAAGTCACAACTCATCGGAAATGTCACAACCAATCAAAAAGTGTCAATCCTTCGGAAAAGTCACAACTCATTGAAAAAGTCAAAACCCTTTAATGTGAAAAGGTATCTACTTGTAATATTATACAAGTATTTATTAAATAGAAATAAATAAATTGAGTATTTGTAATTGGGAATATCATAATAATTCGGCATTCATATTTGTTTGGAGGTTCATGGTATTAAGATAATATATATATATATATATATATATATGTATATATA
>NC_028637.1:56243234-56269037 GCF_001406875.1 Solanum pennellii
CATATAAACACCAGAGGCAGAAGCATCTCCAGCTTCCAAAGACCTTTACCTGCTTCAAATTCATACCCTTAGGTCTTGTAATTAGAGAAGTTGTTGTATTGTCTTTTTATTCACTATGTAAGATTGTTTCTCGTGTTTTGTAGCTGTAGCATGTATAGACTTTTTGTAATTGGTATGAGTGTAGATAGTTATCATCTATTTGTTTTGTATTGAACACTATTGGATGAATAGAGTGCATCTTTCACCAAAAAAAGACAGATATTCAACCAAGCATAACATACATAAAATAAACAAAAGCTAGAAACCTCAATATTCAATTATAACTAAAGAGAAACATTATATATTCTTATTGTCAGATTGAGCGTAGTGTACTTTAAGGATTTCAAAGGATTCTTAGAAATGATCAACAATTATTTAAAGAAGCCAGATTGAAAAGATAAATAATTCAAAATTTCAAAATTGGGTCTTTTATAATTAAATTAATAATTCAAAATCAGAAAACTGATTTAAAAGGTTGAGTGTTTAAATGGATAAAATTCAAAATTTAAAAACTGATTTAAGAGGTTGAGTGTTTTAATAGAGAAAAAATAGGCATTAAAATGGGTAATTGTGTATTATAGGAGAGAGAATGTAATGTATCTACAAACTTGCACTAAAATAAAAAAAAGGGGAATTATGTAATATTTAAAAAAAGAAGGGAAAATTAGAGAATATAAAAATTATAGTTGTGTATTTAACTTATTTTTCCTTATTTTTTTTTTTGGGGAAAATCCCTAATACAGGCATTAAGATTACAGCTGCGGAGAAATCAGCAAGACGGTCTTGCCAAGACCGATGACTCAAATTTTTCTCCATTTCTCGACTCTCTACTGTAAAACTCCATTGTTAAGGTGTGTATTTTCTTGAGTTTCTTAATCAAGCTAGAAAGAAAATTCGTTCTCATCATCAAATTGCAACTCTCTGGGGAAAAAATCCATTGTTAAGGTATGTAATTCCTTGAGTTTCTTAATCAAGTTGGAAAGAAAATTCGTTCTCATCATCAAATTGCTAAGAATGTTTCTATGTCCACAACAATCTACCTGCTTTTCTTTGACAGAGATATATATGGAGGCTAATGAGGCTTCTTGTGAGATCAGTTCGTCTATCTCGAGAAAACGATAGAAAAGAAACACTTCAATTGTTTGGAATACTTTCTCGAAATTGCCTCGTACTAGTGACAGTGAAAGGTTAAAAGCACAATGTCAGGTATGTTAGGAAGTATTTGTAGCCGATGTTGGCACTACAGCTATGAAACGTCATTTAGATAGGCACTTGGATAACACACAAGAACACGGATATGCACAAATTGATCAAATAATTTACCGTGAAAAAGTGTATGTTGCTTTTCTAAAGCATAATTATCCTTTTAGCTTTGTTGAACATCAAGGAAATAGAGATATACATTCATACTTAAATGCATCTGTGAAAACTATTTTAAGAAATACGGCTAAGGCTGATATATTGAAGTTATATGATCGGGAGAAAGAATTTTTAAAGTGTGAGCTTGCAATGATTCCTAGTAGAATCTGTCTGACTTCAGACATGTGGACTTCTGCAGCGTCAAATGGTTATATGTGTTTAACTTCTCATTGTTTTGATTTGAATTGGAATCTTCAAAAAAGAATCTTAATTTTTCTTCATGTTTCGCCTCCACATTCTGGTGCAGTTTTGGGTCCTTTGCTTATTGAGTTTATCAAGGAATGGGGCATTAAAATGAAGATTTTCACTCTTACCTTGGACAATGCTAGTTGCAATAATGGTGTAATAGATCATTAATCTCTGATGCGTTCTCTAGTTTGTGATGGAAAGTTCTTCCATATTCGTTGTGGTAATCGTATCTTGAACTTAATAGTGAAGGCTGGTTTGGAAAAAGCAGATGACGCCATTGAAAAAGTAAGAGAAGGTGTTAAGCACATTAAAAATTCAGAAGGAAGAATATTAAAGTTTGTGGAATGCATTATGAATCATGGGTTGCCATGTTCGAAGAAGCTTTGTCAAGATGTAAGTAGTCGGTGGAATTCCACTTACCAAATGCTTGATAGCGCTCTTCTCTGCCAACAAGCTTATATTCAATATAAATTTCTTGATATTGATTTTAAATAGTCTTTCCGATGAGGAATGGAAAAGGGTAGAGAGTATTGCTAAATTCTTGAAGCCATTTTTTGAGATTACTACATTATTTTCCGGAAGCAAATATCCTACTGCAAATTTGTATCTTCCAAATGTATGGAAAATTCAAATGTTGCTAACGGAAGCAAAAAAAAGTAGTGATCGAGTTAAGAATGATATGACTACTTTGATGCTAAGAAAGTTTTAAGAAATATTGGAGGTCGTATAGTATGATTTTGTCAATTTCCATTGTCCTTGACCCTCGATATAAATTGAAGTTTGTGAGGTTTTGTTTCTCCAAGATAGATCCTATGACCGCAGATGCTAAGGTTGAAAAAGTTGTAGATCATTTACAATTGTTATTTAGAGAATGCTTGGTACCTTCAACAACAATTTCTCTCTTAGGGGAGACCGTTTGTCATACAAGCAACAATGAAATGAGGGATGATCTTGAAGAGTTTGATGTGTTTGAGAATCAATTAGATTCTGGTAGAGATAAAACACAATTGGATTTGTACTTAGAGGAGCCTAAACTTGATCGGAAAGGGAATCCAAATTTAGATGTACTTGCATATTGGAAGGAAAATAGAGGAAGGTATACAGAGCTTTCGTTGATGGCACGAGATATCTTGAGCATACCAATTGCCACGATAGCTTCAGAATCTACCTTTAGCATTGGAGGTCGTATTATTGGAAAGTTTCAAAGTTCTATTTTACCTTCAAATGCTGAAGCAAAATTGTGTGCTAAAGATTGGCTCTATGGACAAGAAGGTAAGTCATCATTAACATATTGAGATTTATTTTGTTATGTTATAATAGCCTTACTTTATAGTTTAACGTCTTATTTTCTAGATTGTGATGGATCAGACAACGATGAGGATGAAATTTCAGTGGAACTTCAACCGTATCTTGCTAAACGTGGCTCACATTGATAGGTAAATTTCTATTCTGTCTGAATGACTTTCTGTTTCTGCATTACTTGGCTTGGCACCTTCTCCATCTCTGGTTTCTGCATTAGTTGGCTTGGTTCCTTGATTTGCCATCTTTATAACCTCATTAATTTGTTTTTTAAGGCTAGCTACTGTGTGAAAAAAAAACAGGATAATAATGAAGATTTCAAATTTAGGGAACCTTACATTAGAGATTTTAACTGATATTTCTGTTAGTACAGAGGAGTCCAACAAGAAATTTGATGATTTCATTAAGAAAATCAATCAAGAGAGGTTGCTGCAGAGGCAAGAATCTGATCAGCGTGCCCACAGTATTAATATGCTAAATCGAGCACGATAAGTGTTTCCTTGTAGACATGTAACTGATGGCATGGAGTTCTTGTGTTCCTCGCATGAAGCCTGATGTAAGATTCCCTAAATTTCAAAAGAACTTGTGAGAGAGTTTTATCTGAAAATTGTAGAAGTTGTATATTTCTAGTGTATGTAGCAGCTCTTCTGAACTTTACAATGGCAGCTTTTGCATTCAACATCAAGTGACTGGTCTAATTTTGGAGAACAATAACTTCACTTCAACCTTACTGTTCAAGAACTCCAAGAGAACAAACAAGGACAGTTTTTGCACTAAAATTTAATACCAAGAGAATCCCATATACTTAGTAAAGTTAATACAAGGTAACAGACTAACAGTAGAACAACTTCAGTTAAGGACACAAGAGCTAATGTCCAACTCAGTGGCTGCAATTCAAGATTATTGAACAAAAAAGAAGAAATCCCAGCATCCTGATGCGCTGTTGGCTGCTGCAGATCGCCCGTCAAATATTATACTATTTTGTTTAGTCTCTTGTTTAGCCATGAGACTGCACTTCTTTGTTTATATTTGTATTGATTATTGTATTTTGATGTTAATACTTGATTTCCACGGAATGAATACTGATCTTTATCCTTTTAGTATCATTTGGAGTACTATTTGTTGGTGATGTCTCTTTAGTTGTTAATATTTGATTTTCACTTCTTGATTGCTTATTGTTTGTATGTAAATGTTAGATGGAAGGGAGGGTGATTTGATGTACGGAGTAATTGAGAAAATTATGTAATAATGTTCTTTTATCGAGAAGAAATAGATAAATTGATGTCATGAAGGAGATAATGTTTGTTTCTTAGTCAAGGATACATGGAGAGGTTCTTAGTGGGTTAGAACCATTTTACCCAAACCATATTTGATCAAATCCATATTGTCCATATTCTATTTAGGTGGATTGTGATCCAAATCATTTTCGCTCAATCCATATTTAATGCATCCAAATCCGATCCAATCCCACCAATTGCCACCCCTAGACAGATATATATACAGATATATAAAGTTTATATTTGGAAACGCTATGCATCGAATCTCACTCACAATTTTGCGTAAAATCTATATCTATATTCTATATTATATAATAATAAAGCTAAACATAGAGAAGGTGAACCATCTATAACCTATATTTATCTTTTTTTTCTTCTAATTTTTTTGACATTTTAATTCAGTTTTAGGCAAATAACAATAATAACTTATGAAATTATAGCGAGATTTAATGCATACAATAATGTCATTTCAACCATAGTTACTTTACTATGGTAGGACCAAAACATGAACATAGCATTCTAGGTGGATCCACTAGCTAGTATTCATATGGAGGCAACATAGTTAAGGAACTAGGAGATATACTTGAAACCCTCGTTCTGAATAATTGCATTATTGTCTCCATCTCATGAGAACCAGTGTGAACCTACCTTCCCACATTGGGAAGGGACACCTCTCATAACTAGTTTGCTCGGTGCTAAGCTAAAGTCCCTTTTTTAAATGTCTTTAAGTCATTCTTAATCATCATAGCGTTATATAGGCCATAGGAGACTAACCCCTTGTATATCATATCATTATCTCATTAGGTATTGCATGAGAATGTCCTTTCATAACGACCCTTCATTTGTGAGATCAACACATCATAATCATATCATAGTAAGGCACACAAGTGATTCACATTTAACCTTGTATCATCATACCCGTAACATGATCTCACAACTCACATAGTCAACACATTTCATCATAATCATCATATCATCATCTTCTTAATCTAATCACGTACAATACTTCAATTGAATACCATTATCAAGTATAAGCCATCATCACTGAAGTAAAGAACTCAAGATCATAAAGGTCTTACCAATTAGCCTCCAAAACCTTCTTCAAGATCATACCCTCAATTTATCACAATTACCCAATGATCCACTCATCATCATCGTAATATAGTGAATTAAACAATAACATGATTAAATCCGACAACCTAATCATCTACAAGTCCAATTCATAGCTAGGGTTAGGAAAAAGGGTTCATCCCTAAATTCATCCAAGAAGTAGATCCAATCCTAACAATACATGATAATAGGCAGTCCATGAATAGAATAACATAGTTAACACAAGTCTAACAATCAATTCATAAGCAAGATCCAAGACGGGGGGGAATTGGGGAAAGGACATGGATCACATGAAATTCCCATTGATCAACATCAATTACTCAACAATATACACTTAATTAGCCATGGGTAATCACAATTCGTCCTAATTAATAATCAATTTCAAGTTAGAAGAAAATCAATTTGTAGAGAAAACCCTTGGAATCGGGTTATTTAGAAATCAACTTTGAATGAAACTCTAGGGGAAAGAATCACCAAAGTAAGGGTGGCAGCGGGACCGGAACCGCTATTAACTGGAACCGGCACGGAACCGGGAACCACCACCCAAGAACCGTAACAGAACCGGGAAAGACCGGTACCGGTAGTTCCGATCAAATATACCTGTACCCGACCTGGTCCGCTAGTGAACCGGTACAAAACTGGACCGTACTAGACTGGATTTCGAGACTGGGTGGGATTAAATTTGAAAAAAAATTATTAAAATCAATTAAATTTTAAAACTATTATTGTTTTAAATTTACGAAATTATATTTTTTAAACTTTTAAAGTTAATTATATATACATTTTAAACTTCAAAGTTTGAAAGTTTGTAAAAACTTAAAAGTTTGTCAAATTCAAACTTTAAAATTATAAATATATAATTTAAATATTAGTTTGAAACTTTGAATATAAATTTAAAATTTTATATTTATAGTTTAAAATTTTAACTTTAAAAGTTTGAAAATTTAAAATTCAAACTTTGAGGTAACAAAAGTTTAAATTTCAAACTTTAAAAACTATAAAAGTTCAAATTTCACAATAATAAAAATTAAATTTAAGAAAATAATAAAAAAAATTAAGGCGAATAGCCTAGATTATTATTAATATTAATTTGATAATACAATTTGATCTACAAAAATATTAGTAGAGTATTAAAAGATCTAATCTACACAACCACCTTCTAGGATGGGTTCTCTTTGAATTAGTTCTCGAATTATCATACTCATACTAATAGACAATTAAACATTTAAATTTAATAGTCGGTGCTACTGTAGAGATCTTTTCTTGAATCATTTAACATTTCTCTTGTAACATTATTGAGAATTGGTTGAATAGATAAATCCTCTATTGCTTCAATGCCGTCGTCAGTATAATCTTGCATTATTTTATCAACTTCACTTTGAAATTTGGTCGGTAGTGGTTCACGACCCAAATTTCTTCTCTAGGCATTAATTCAATCTCTAAATAATATCGATATCTCCAAGCTATTGTTGCTAGTGAATGCCTATGCTCTCCAATTTGAAACCTTGCTGCACCAAAAACGCCTTCCGTGAAGATGCTTGAATAGCTAATAAATCTTGAGCCATCGGTTGAAGTTTGGAAGTCCTTTACTGCTATTTCTCCACCATGCTAGAACATTGTCAGTAGGTTCTGTATTTTGATTAAGATATGCATCAAAAATTTCTATTATCATGAGAAAGTTCAAGATAAGAATCTAAATAATCATCAATATTATCTTCATTAAGTCTACTCCTAAAACTTTCAGGTTCGTGATCACTTCATACATTTATATTAGAATTATATAAGTCATACAATTTTCTTGCTTCAATTTTTATACTATCTTTAATTTCTTGACAACTAGGTATTTCATCTTTTTCACTATCAATATCAAAGTTAAAATATATTTTGTCAACCGCCTTAGATGCACCTACATCTTTGTAATGAGGGTTTAACAAACAAGCGGTTAAATAAATTTGAGGAATAGGAATAAAATATTTTTTAAAATTTTCAAACATTGTTAATAGTTTGGTCAAATCTTTGTTTATTTTTAAATTTATAAAATTTAGAAGAAATCATACAAATATCAGGTAAAACAGTGCAAATGGATGGATAATAAAGTACATATATTCTTTTGGTAGTTAAATTAAAAACTCTTAGGAAATCTATGAGTTCATGTATGTTATGCCAATCACTATCGTCGAGTCTATATGACATATCTGAATTATGAGCATTCCAAACCATTTTTAAGGGTTTTCTTTATTCATAAGCGACTACAAACATTTCATATAAAGAATTTCATCTACTAGACACTGTTTTTGGAGTTTTTCTAGGTGGAAGATTATATTCAAAACAACGATTTTGAAAACCTCTACGTCTAGACTAAACTTGACATTTAAATATAAAATGACATGCATTTTCAAATTTCGTGCAACCGTTATCATACATTTGTATACCATCTCTAACAATCAAATTATATATGTGTGCAACACACCTAATATGATAATCATCAGCATAAACAGGGCAAAGAGAAGGTTTTATCATTTGAATAACAACTGTATTATTTGCATCTTTATCTAAGGTGATACTACTTATTTTATCACAAAGTCCATAGCTTTCTAAAATATCTAAAATTGTTTGAGCTATATAACAACTAGTTTTCTTTTCATCTCACAACATTTATAACCTAAAATTCTTTTTTGCAAACTCCAATCTTCATCAATCTGATATGCAGTAACAGTGAAATAATCATTATCATTTACACTACGATCCATATCCGAAGTAATAGCTATTGTACAATTATTATAATAAAATAAACAACAAAGATATTAAAAATGTTGTGTTTGATAATCAAATACAACCTTTTTAATTGTATTTCTATCAAAACCTTTAAAATGTGAATTATACACAATTTGAATATAATGTAGGGATTTCAGCAAAACTAAATGGCAAACTCATAACAACAATCATTTTAGCCAATTCTTCAAGATGTTGTTCTCTACTTTAAGACCGTGGCAAACTAGAGCTAGAGCCAGAAACATTAGAAGGATTTAATTGTGTTTGGACCATGTTAGAGCCGCTTACTCCTACAGTTTCAGGAAGGAAGGTACCATTCTTTTTAGCTTCGGCTACCGCTTTAGCATGAAAAAAATTCATTCTTACTACATGACATTAAATGATTACTCAAATGTCCCGTTTCACCTTGTTTTCCAACATTTTTATGATTCAATCTATGTTTACACTTATTACAAATAGCTTGTGTTTTATCTTAATTTTGTGACATAAATTTCCACACAACTAATTTTTTAGTACGTTCTACCTTAGGTCTAGGATGTATGGGGGGAAAGGAAGCAGGACAATTAAAGGGAGCGGGACTAGGAGTGGGACTGGTACTACGAGTACTAGTAGCCGTAGGTGGCTCAATTTCATCATCGTCATCATCATCAAAATTAGACGTATCAATATAATCATCAATATCATTATCATGTTCATAATCTTGAGGCAAATCTTCATTAAAATTACCAAACCTTCTTTGTGAATGTTCATGATGAGGATCTAATCCAGAATTACTATCAATACTAAAAACAATATCATTAACATGTGTATAGTCATCCGTATTCATTCTTACTATAGTAGATTTTTTAGTTTTAGATCTAGAAGGACTTACCCTTTTTTTAATTATCGAAGGATCTAAAGTTCGTCATATTTTAAACACGCTCAACTAAACCTTTTTTTTTTTACCTTTTTCAACAACATTTTTTATCGGAATCCATATTCAAATATTAAACGTGGGTAAATTATATATAATATGAAAATGTAATGCAAATAATTGATTAATCACAAAATAAATAAATAATCCTTGCCGAAAAAAATTGATGATGTAAATTTTAAGTTAGAACGAATGTACCGAAGTCTACTGAAAAAAGTAGACATGTATGACCGCCGAAAGCCGAAAGTGGAATGCTGAAAGTTGAATTTTGAAGCTCCAAATCCAATTTCCACATAACAAAACTGGGATTTCAACAATTTTAATATATTAGAGAGTAGAGAAGTAGAGAGTAGAGAGTTGAGAGAACAGAAGATGATTTTGTGAATTTGTGAGTGAAAAGAATGAAAGTTTAGGGGTATTTATTGGTAATAAAAAGGGTTAAAATGTTTTTTTAAAATTTTGGGCTATTAAAAAAGTCATGGGGGTAGGGGGGGTGTAATTTGGAGTAAATAGGGGCAAAGAGCCGTTGGTGGCCCCACTAGCCGTTACCCAACGACACTTCAACGGTATTATTTTAAAAAAAATATTTAGTTACTGGACAAGACCGGGACAGGAACCGGAATTTACCTGATCGGGAATAATTGGTAAAGTCCGGTTGTCATCCCGTTACTTGTCTCGGACCCCGTTTATATCGGTCCATACCGGGACTAACTGGAACGAGCCGTACCGGTAACAGACCGGGATGGAATGGAACCGGTACTGAACAGTCTTGATTCCGTTGCCACCTTTACCCAAGATGAAGAATCCGTACCTTAATGAAGACTAATTCCACTAATTTGATAAGAAACGTTGAGAACTTGATCTTCTTCTCCAAGATTAAATGCTCTTCAATGGAGGCTGAGTTAGAGAGAAGTGAGAGTGATTTGGGGAATTGATTTGGGTGGGTAAAAATGACTTAAAACTGACCCTAAATCACTATAGTCACCCCCTAAATTACCCAAAATAGACCTCACTTATTTAGGTCTTTTTGTGATGTCAATTTGACTTAAAAATGACGCGAACGAATCTGGGAAGTGGTTGCGCATCGCGGGGGATGTTCCAAATCTTTTTTTTTTGAAATCTGGGTTGAGAAAGTGAGACTTGTCAGGCCCCTCGTCGCGAGGCAATTTTTGCCTGCCAAGTGTTGGCTGTGCAACGTATGACAACCTCCAAATCTTGGCTGCACGCATGCTGCTTTGGCAGCCTGCTTGCCAATGTTCGGGTCCTACTCAAGGACCCTTTGGGTGGTACTTGGGGAGTTGTGACTGCATATTTTGACCCTATAAACATTATTTACATATTAAAGGTTTTTTTACAACTTTTAGACTTAATACAAAACTCCCAAACCTTCACTAAACACAAGCACGTTGTCACGACCGGAGTCTAGACCCCAGACGAGACCGACGTCGTTGACCTCTCAAAGGTCGCAGACAAGCATACATACGTCATTCTTACTTCATCTAGGTTAATTTTAGCGGAAAATTTTAACTTTTTGTTTCTTAACATGCTTACTAAACATTCTACTACATACGTAATTGTTCACCATAAACCATCTAACATTAAGATCATCAAATGAAAGAAACAATTTATTAAACGATAAAGATTTACTTGCCAAAATGGCACCAACACAATGTTTGAACAAAAACGGGAAAGGAACGCTAGTGGAATATACTCCACTAGCTCAATCCTACAACTAAGCTAGAATGTTAATGGGCAAGCATCCTCAAAATCATGAGGGTCTACCATGTCCGGATGAATGCTCGACGTCCGGATAACTGACACGTTGATCCTGTAGCTCTAGCATCCACCTGTGCCTGCACCTAAAAGTTTAGAGTTGTATAGGGTTAGTACACACTTGTACTAAGTATGGGTATATGCAAGCACACACCAAGGACATGCATGAGTATGATTAGCTCTTTCCTAACAACATGATTATAGAAGGTCAAGTCAGTGGGCTTGCCAAATTGAGATTAGAACTTTCCAAATTTGAATTAGGAAAGTCATGCCATGAGAGTAACATGCATCATCATACTTATCATATTGCACACAACACATAACATCTTACACATAGCGCGTATCATAACTCATATAACACATAACGTTGTTCATATAATTTCATATGCCATGAGACCTTGGAATCATGGACTTGACATTAAGACTTCCCAAAAATGAGGGCTCAACATATGGGACCTCAACTAGGGAGTCTGCTTTAGCAAACACAAATTCTGCTTCATTCATTCATGTATACTTCATTTCATTTCATTCATGGGCCAGTGTAAACACCAGCTATACCTAGGATGTAGTTTAAGACTTTCATCGGGTTCATTGTGCAATGAATAAGAATGACCTAATGTCATTACTTGAATCTAACTCACCTCTTGATTATCCTATCTTAACACATTTGGTATCATTCGTTTCATTATGTGCATCATTTGTAGCTGGCCTCATTCATTCATTGGGAACTATAACTTTAACCGACATAGATCATGTGAGCATCATGAAATCAAGTGTCATGAAACCCTACACCGAAAAGAGGTGGAATCACCGGCCAAAGTGACCCAAAACATGCTAGTGTACATGGAAATTGAACCCCGCCAGATCCCTATATTGGCAGTATAGGTTCGAAGACTAGGAGATATAAGGAGACCCATACCAGGCATGCCGACAGTCTCATCTCATGAGATTTACGTGAACCTCTGCCCTTCCCGAAAGAAGGCATCACCGCTCATAGCTAGTCTATCGGTGCTCAGTATAAAGTTCCATTACATTCAACTCATATGTCATGGAACCTGGCTTCTAGTATGAGGACATCATAGCTCAAGAGATGATTTCTCATGTCATCATTAGTATTAAGTGTGTTAATCTCAATACTTTCATTAGAGTGTTCATAGAGACTGGTCTCTTCATTAACTTTATACTCTCATAGGTGAGTACATTTCGGTAACATTTACATAGGCTCATTTGAAATTGCTCTCGTCTTTTACATTAGCCTCATATCATGTTGTCACCACATTCATTATCATTAGCACATTTTCTCTTCATAGTTACTCACCCCTTTTTACGTGAATGTTCATTTCATCATATGCCAATGCACTTGGACATTTGGTGTGTTTCACACTCTTACTTAACCCTTCTAGGGTTCATCATTTCATTGTTCATTTCATCATTTCATTGTTCGTTTGATCATATGCCAATGCACCTTGCCATTTAGTGTATTTTACACTCGTACTTAACCCTTCTAGGGTTTCATCATTTCATTACATACATCTTAGGTTCACTTACTTTTAGATGTATGCTAGACTTATAGGTCTATACATACAAGCCATGAGGCTTCATTCATAGTTCGTTTAAGTGACTCATGTCTTTCTAAGATTATGTAGTACAAGACTTATGTATCTTGTATGTATGCCAAGATCTCCATTTCGATCTAAGTAGTCAGCATTATTCTTGAACATTTAATTCACGTATGACTTATGTATCAATATGGAATTTGGGCAAGGGAATTCGGTTTTCAAATCTCTTGAACAACACTTACATTTTTTTATTCATTTTGGTTTGATCCATACGGCTTGGGGACCCAAGTTCGAGCCCCAACACCTTCATTTTATTTTTCCCTTAATTTCTCTCTTCATTTTTTGCTTAATGGAACTAAGAGGATGTGGGATCGAACCCCCACAACCTCATTTACTTTTTGTTTTCATTGCCTTTAAATTTTTCTCCTTTGGCCAAGGGGTTGTGGGTTCGAACCCCCACAACCCCTCTTTTTAATTTCTTCAATTTTTCTACTTAAATCTGCCTAGGAGGTCGTGGGTTCGATTCCCACGCCTCACATCTCTTTTCTTTCATTTCCTTTGAATCTCCTTCACTTCCTAGAGGTCTTGGGTTTGATTCCCATGCCTCACATTTTTTTTCTTTTACTCTTCCTTAAATCTGATTGAGAGGTGGTGGGTTTGAATCCCACTCCTCTCATTTCTTATTTTTTCTTTTAAGTTACATTTTCTATCCAATACCATGGTTCGAATCCCCTTCACCACATTTCTTTTTTACTTTCTTATTTTCATGGTTTTTAACATGGTGAAGTCACGGGTTCAATCCCCCATGACCTCACTTGTTTTAATTCATTTTTTTCAACATTTTGAACCCTCTTTGCTGACCGAAATTCATCACTAGAAGCTGGAAATTTTCTTTTAATTTTTCAGCATCCTTTCATCAAGTTACACCTTAACTCTTAGGGGAATTTCGTGGTGCATTTAGAACGTTTTAGGTGCGTTTTCATGGATTGGTTTAGACAAGAGATTATCACTCAAATTAGCCACATTTCATCTCATATGAACATCACATTTGCATTAACATGTGTATATGAAATATAAAGAACTATCATGCCATTTCAAGTCCTAAACCATGAACAATAGCCACGGCGACACACACATACACACGTAGTTACATTTTCAAAAACATCAAAATAAGTCACATAATTCCAAACATACATATAAACACATAATAATCTCGAAAACACTTTTCATCCCTAGTTTTTTACCAGCAAACATGACCAACCTATGATTCAATGGGAGCTAGTGACAGAGACATGCAACGGGGAACAATCCTAGTTTTCGGAATGAATATTCTGAACCTTAAGGGGTATCTTGGGAAAGGGACCAAGAGAGAAGAGAACCCATACCTTTTTGACGTTCAAACCTCGACTTGCTGCCAAAAGAACCCCTCCAAACACACATCCAAATCCAAGAGCTTCAACACCAACTTGGCGAAAAAACCCTCTATTTGCAGTTGTTTGTTTATAATTTTCGTTGTGAGTTCTTCAAGTGCGAAGAACTTTGGTGTACCTACTGTTTTTGTACGTTATTTGGGAGAGAAAAACTTGAGTGAGAGTGATAGAGACGTGAGAGAGAGATGAGCGTGGGAGCGAAGAGTTTTCTTAGGCTTAGGAGTCTTGTTTAGGACTTAGTCAAATAAGGTTTTATTTAATTATTAAAAATATGAATTTTATTTTAAATCAGATAATAACTAATAAATATAAATTAATTACATTAATTTACCAACTTAAATTTAAAACAATTTAATTCATTACTTCCACCTAGGTTCGAACCCGGGTGGAGCAAGACTTCACTTCAAGAGTCCAATTTCGGCCCTCTCCCCCCAAAATATCCCTCCACCTTATTAATTAAATAATTAATTATATATTTAGGGTAATTACGATACTACCCTTATCCTGGAAAAAGACCATTTTACCCCTAGACCCTCCAAACCTAAGATTCCTCTTTTTAAGTCCGGTAAAGACTCCTTCGAGTAAATCTTTGTATTCGAGAGCCCTACATGGTTGGACCCAACCTTTCCTAGATCAACTAACTCCCCAAGTTAGTTGGCTTTGATGTAGCAAGGGTTCCGAGGTCTGGTCCTACGCGCATCAATCCGTGTGAACCCGGTCTAATCGTTGGCATTCTAGACACATTAAGCATTACTTAGCATATCCATTTTTAGGGTTGTTACAGACGTCTACTAGTTCAATTTCGCTAGTTTCCGGATGTAAAGGTCTTTTCTAGTTCATAGGACTTCCGGAGTGTTACAAATAATCTGTATGTGCACCAATTGCGCTAATACATTATATTTTTCAATCATTTTCATGATATGGGAATTAATTTATAATTATGTTAAACAATTCCACAATTATTAGGATAGTCAATGGAATTTCTTTAATACCTCTAGAATTCTTCAAGGATTTTAATATAACCTTCCTAGCTAGACATGACAATCATTTATGATCTCATATACAAGTATTTCATCTATTGCTAGACTAATTCAAGTTTCGTTGCATCAATCACCAAAGAATGTATCTCTATTTAATAATATTAGAACATCTACATAAATTCTTTATGCTTCAAGGCACAAACCATACTTTATATTTTACACTTACAATTTCGCACAATGATTCATTTGTACCCCACTAATATTATATCCGATCTATATACTATAACTTCTAATCAAAATTTTTCTAATGAAACATAATGTACTTGAATTGTGCATTTCATTTAGACAATCATTTATTATTCACACTATATATGACATATTTAATTTCAAGATCCTCGTCAATTATCTATAGTATTGAGCACTACTTCATATAAGTTCCCCATAGAGAGGTATATAATATGCACTTAAGGATTTGAGTGAAGATTAAATATAATAAGAGAAGACCATTTGACTCAGACCTTAGTATGAATAACCTCACTCTATATCCACTCCAGTTGTCATTCGAGGACGAATAATTCCAAGGGGGAGATATTGTAACACTCCATAAATTATTTGAAACTAAGACTAGAATCATACTTTGTAGTGAGTGAGATTCTTGAAAGGGATTTAAAAATTCTTGAGTGTTAACTTCACTAGATGTAGCATGTTGAGTTCTCAAAGAATAAAATTGGGAATAATAAAAATCTAAAATTTGGAGAGTTAATCTAAGTATGAGTTTTGCTCATAGAGTTCAATTCCCGTTCCCAACCCATGACCAATATGAGCTCGAAGTTTCCTTCGTAACTCCCGGAACTTCTTCTTAGTGGCTCCCTTACATGCCTCATTTTAGAGGGAACCTCAAAGTGTCTCTATTTCATTATATTCCATCCATATCCCAATTCCATTCATTTAATATCCCTTTGGTGTCATTGACATAATAGATGTCGTTTCTAGTCTATCTCTTTCTACTTCTTTTCTATATATGGAAAGTTCAAAAATCATCATATAATAATCCAGAAATTGCAATAGAAAAGAAATAAGGGAGGTTTGTGATGATTTTTCAATCTTTTCTACTAGGTAATCTAGTATCCTTATGCATGAAGATAATCAATTCGGTCGTTGTGGTCGGACTCTATTATGGATTTATCACCACAAGGTAAACTTCAAATGACCATAACTCCTATCACATGCTGATTTAGGTTTACTGTAAGATACCTTAGAAATATGTTTGAATTATCTTTCCAATGCCACCAAGTTTGCTATATTTCGAGCTTGGACGAGTGAGATATGACCTTTTGAAGTTGGGTTGTCTAATTAATGAATGTTAGCCGAAAATAGTGAGGGGTATTTTGGTGTTTTCCTCACCCAATAAGATTTAATTCATTTTTAGTAATATTTTAAGGGTCTAATTCTATTGGATTCAGTTTTATAATACTAATATACACCTAGGGTTTCAGTTGAGAGTTCAAGAAGAGAAAAGAAGAGAAAAATGGAGAAAAGAGGAGAAACTCAGAGTGTTCATCGAGATTCTTGCGTCTTGTTACAGAATTTTTCAATGGGTGTAATCTCTAAAAGGTATGTAATCTACCATAGTGTTGGGTTAGTTTACCCACACACCAATCATGTTATTTTCAGCAAAATTTCATTCTTAAAGTTGAAAAATTAGAGTTCTTGAAGTTCATTCTAAATCTTTTTGTGTTGGGGTTTTGATGATTTCTTGAGATAAAAGTGATTATTTTAAGTTTATTAGTGTGTACTTAGGTTGGATAATTGAATCTAACAAAAACTTTAGAAAGAAATCGATTCAAAGTGATTTAGGGTCAAAAAACAATAGGCAAAATTCGTCGAATCCTTGCATGGGAAGATGCTAGCGCGGCCCCCCCCAGATGTTTCTATGGGGCTAGGGAACAATGCATATAGTCCGTGCAAATTCAGTCTCTGAAGTTAGGAGCTAGAGCCCCACGTATGGAACACGCCAAGGTCGCCTACCCCCACTCTTTTCTGTTGGTTGTCCTGTTTGAGCTCATTTAAAGTGTATCTTCACTCCTTTTGATTCTTAACACCTTAAAATACTTCTAAACACTTAGACATCATTCATAAAATGAATTATAACCTTGAATTAATAATTCAAATTCATGTTAAAGTTAATATTAAGTTTTGAGAGTCCTTCCAAACCCATGTTAAAGTTAAGATTATGTTTTGTATGTCCTCCCGAAACTTTTGAGAGAGTCCCTTTGAGTCATTTTGAGGAGTCTTCTATGACTTCTAGTAATTTCTTTCAAGAGTCTAGAAAGTGAGTATGAGGATGAAGAGAATTTATTCATGTGTCTACCTTGTCATTATGAGATCCTCCATGTACGAACCAAAACTCTTGAATTCATAATTCACATTCAAGAGAAAGAGTTAAGAGTAGAGTTCAAGAAAACTTTTGAGTTCATTTGTGAACCCTTTAAGGTAAACCATTGATTGAACTAAGTTTTGAGAAAGTAAGTAAGAGAATGAGAAAATCTTTATACATGGGTTCCATATAGTTACTTAAATCTTCGAGTCGAGTCGTTCATGCCCATAACTTCCGCATGAATTCCATAAATTGAGTATAATTGAGAGGAGTAGTATCTCTAAGTTCTAAGTATGGAGTATTGAGTTTCTTATTCCTTTTGATATTATATTTCTAATCATGGTACAATTACATGTTACCCCTAAAGTCCTTGAGTTGAATTGTTTGTGCCCATAATTTTGCATGAAACCATATAAGTCGAATAATGTCGAGATGAGAAGTGTCATTGAGTCCTTGAGTTGAGTAGTTCATGCTCATAATTCTGCATGAACCCTCCAAGTTGAAAATCATAAAATTATCCATAAACATGTGATCACGAACCTTGAATCCATAATCCAATTCAAGGAAAGTTAAGATCAAAGTCAAGAGTAGTTAAGAGTCAAGTCTAGAAGTTAAGAGAAAGTGAAAGAAAAGTTTATAAAGATTTCAAAAGTCTTCCATAAAAGTTTTATGTTTTTCTTTAAAGACTTAAATTTCAAGTTGAGTAAAGAGTAAAGGGTAAAGATTGAAGTCATTTAGTCAAAGAAGTATATGGGGACTATGTATTCCCAAAGAAGTGTAAAATTTTCAATGTGGAACACATTTATTTTCTCCTCCTAAGGTGAAAAAGGAGAGAAAAAAGATTGAGAGAAGTAAGGGAGAGTAAGGTGGCAACCTGAGAGTGGAAAAATGAGAGGCTGAGTGGAGTGAGTGAGAGGGTTTCCACAATCTTAATCTAACCTTTTTATTTATCCTTCACTATGTAAGTGTTCTTATGTAAGTACGAGCATTATTAATTGAGGAACACGAGTTCCCAACAAAGATCCTACCATTGAAGGTGTGATGGATGCACTTTTGGGGTGTCCCAAAATTCCTAAGGAAGTGACATTCCAAGGTAAAAAAAGATCTTTCTTGCGAGCATTAGGGTACAATAGCTAAACTTATCACTATTACAATTGCAAATGAACAAAGTGTAATAGCTTGTATTTATGTGAGCATAATGTTTCTTTACCATGTATTGATAATGTACATGTTAAGAGTGTGGATACACTAGTTGATCCTATTGATGACCAAATTGATTCTTCTAGTAAGATCAATTTGTGTCTATCTAGTGTTGACACCCGTTCATTGAGGGATAATTCATTAAAATGTGATAATTGTATTGATCAACTTTTATTTGAGTGTACTTCACTAAATGAGGAATCTGTGATGTCATTGAGAAACCTCAATTTGGTGAAATTGATGATGATGTTGATCATTTGGATAGGAGTGACTCCTTGAGCATGTCTTTTTTTCCCAAAGATTCTCTTACTTGTTTTGCTCATAGAGATCACATGCATAACAATGTTTCACAAAATGATATGTCTTTTTTAGGGTGAACTTGCATGTTTTGATTCTCTCATGGTGGTTGATCATTCCCATCATTCCCTCTTTAAATACAATATCTAGTTTGAAGATGATGAAATCACTCCTAGTGAATTTCCTAGTGTTGTGAATCATGAGAGTAGTGTAGTTCTTGATAGGTAGTTTTTTATAGTAACCCACTATGGTTTGAAGATTTCCCTCCAAGATGGAAATCTATTCTTGGAAGAGGAGTGTACTATTGTAGGGAAGGATTATGACATAAAGAAAAGTTGTATTTGTTTTCCCATTACCTCTTCTTCTTTCCAATTAATAATGGTATGACCAATGACTTGATACATGTTTATGGATTTCCTTTCCACTTGACCCCGATAATGACTTGAGTTTTGGCACTTGTGTAGTGATGCTTGGTCAAGATGACATGAATAATATGGGTGAATTTGTTGACACCTTTCACAATGATGGAAAGTCCATCTTGAGGGTTTACAATCCACTTGAGGGGCCTACGTTGTGTATGGGGAAGGCTAGATTTCTAAACCCCATTTTTTAGTATTGCTTTTAGTGTGATCGTGTTGGTTGTGCATCTTATAATGGTAGGTGTTTTTTGTCAAAAGAAGGTGATGTTTATATTAAATTCTCCATGATCTCTCTCGTGTTCCTTTTTATGATTTAATGAGTACTAGGATCCTTGAACCTGGTTATGATCTTGCACATAGAAACACCTTAGATGACGCTAGTGTGCATGAATCCTTTCATTATTATCTATTTGCATATGATGACACTCATGCTTGTATGTGTATCATATTTTATATTAAATGTAGTATCAATAGAGAAAATGGGAGTCTCCTTGACTCGATGGTATATAATTTCATCCCATTTACCCATGTGTTGGTCTAAATTGTGATGAGTATGGTAGTATCACTTTCTTTCATTCATCTGATTCTTACTTGGTGTTACTACTTGATTTTTATGTGCTTGAATAAGGTATGTTTGTCATTTAATGTGTGGAATAGTTTTTTACATTACCACGTTCATGAATTGGGAATAATTACCTTCTTCAAGTTAGCTAGTGCATAGGATGGAGTCTTAATTTGGGTTAACATTGTTTATGACTTCACACTTAAATATAAGAGTGTTCATGTGCTACCTGATTTAAAATGGGAATTGTGCTTGTTGAAATGATGATCTATAGAGTGTTAATATGCGTAGTTGCCTAAGTGTAATAGTTCCTTCACTCTACCCTTTTCCAAGGTCTCTTAAGTAGCAAAGTCTCTCTTGTTTTGATAGGCTCTAAACACTTTGTTAATCATTTTGATGCTTGGTTATATGTTAAATTTGTGCATATTTGGCGTGGTGATAGAACAGTTATTTCTAATGCTAAACCTCCTGCCTTGAGGATCTTATTATTATTTGTTTTTCGTATGGCTTCGCAATATTTGGATTCGGGGATGAATCCTTTTTTAAAAGTGGAGAAAGATGCAATTAGATTGAATCAAAGCCATTCAATTCAAGCCAAGTTTGAGAACTTCAAAATATGGAAGTATTGTTAAAAAAGATGGAGCTTCTTTAATTTGAGTTGATGACAAAGGGGGGATTCCAATAATTGAATAGTAATATTCACGCTTGGAAGGAGCTCCCAATTGAAAAATACCATGTTTGGATGATAGATTGGAGTGTGGGAGGTCTAACGAAGCAATGAAGAGCGAGTGAAGAAGCTGCCTCATTCAACGAGAAGGAAACCACTTTGGCGAATCACCAAATGCCTTAGGTGAGGGCTCCAAGCTCAACTAAAGTTCCTGGGTTGTGTAGGGAAGGTTCCACATTCGGCGAGCTAGAGGTCAATCGATGACTCACCAAGTTCTTTAGGCGAACACGACCTAGATCACAAAACTTTGCCGAATGCTTCAATGGAAGGGTTATATCCCTACCTAGTTGGCGATTTACCGAGTTCGTTAGGAGAGCCTGACCCAGCTCACCCTTTAAACTTTTTGTGCCACTTTTGGTCCTCTGATGATGTAATAGCCTAAAACTATAACTAGCTAGTTCGGTCTTGTTTTTAGGTAGACTATTTTAAAATTGAATTAAATGATGAATTTGATCTCCTTTGAGAGGCTTGAGAGCTTGGTGAAGCTTCTATTGAACTTTGTTTACAAACAGGGGGTTGCTTAGAGATTCTATTTGCTTGATTTCTTCTTAACATATTCAGTGCTTGATTTAGATTAATCGATTAAGTTATATAGGTTTAATAGTCCTTTAGGTTGTGTTTGATTTTCTTTTCTTGTGTCAATTTATTTATCTTTATTAGGCTCTAGTTTAGGGATTGTAATTGGATGTTTTAGGATTTAATACATTCTTTAGTTGTCAATTGTTCCTTCTCGTCTATCTCTTCTTTTATCTTGCTTTCTTGTCATTGATCTAAACATTTTATTCATAATTTGTGCCGAAAGTTACATCACTATTACTCTTATCAGTGCTTCTAAGTCTTAAATCAAGGATATACGAGAAGAAAGTTAGGACTTTCGAGAGTTCTTCAAATTTTGTCAAGAACTTTGTTCTTCCATGTATTTAACGCTAATCATAGTAATGTACTAAGTTCATTATCATGCCCTAAATCTAATTTTATTGAGTAAGAGTTCAATAAAATATTCTACCCAAAGATTCAATGAAATTCAAGATATGAATTGTGTTCGTCTCCTATATTCTAATTTCTTGATTATGAATTATGATATTTTATGCATTGAGTTTCTTGTATTTTCACATGTACCCTATTTATTGAGAATTTTTCTAAAAGTCATATTGTAAAGGTTCCTATATGTGTTTTTCATATGCATTGACTTCGAACTTTCAAAGTATGTCCTTGAGCATTTGTTCAAAATGCATAATTTTGGAAAAGGTTTTTGAAGGACAGAAGTGGTTTCTTATGTATTATTTTTAATTGAGCATGAGAGAACATAATTGATTCGTTATTTGAAAAATGTTTTATTAAAGTAAAGTGAAGTAAAGGTAAGTTCTCTAAAATAAGACTATTTAACATTAGTGATATTGATTATTTTTTGGGTAGTATTGAGCATTGGATTAGGTAAGAGTCAATTTTTAACTAAAATCCCTATAAAACACGTAGTCTATGTAGGATAGGATCGTACCAACTTTTGGGTGACTCCTCACTGCCTCTTTGTAAGGCATATTAGATGGACCCATACTTACAGTTATCATCATATACATCGGTAAGGTATAGGATGATCCTTGCAACGTGGGTGAAATATTGTATCATTGTTAGGATCATAATGACGGTTGTTGGTCAGAGAATCTCCCCAACAAAATATCTTTTTTATTTTCGTCTTTGTTTCATTGCATATCTTATTGTAAAGGAACAAATGGGTTTCACTACTTGTTCATATCTTTTTTTTCTTGAGTTATATTCAGTTATCAACTCAATAATTTTTTTATTCAGCCATATTACGTACCATACAATTAATGTACTGATATCATTCGATCTGAATCATCTCATAATATATATACATATGTTCATGATCATCAACAAAGACTCTATTGAGATCACTAGACTTTCCAACAACTTTTGGTGAGACCTCCTTACTTTCAGAGTATTGTAGATGATTATTAAGTTTAATATTCATTTATTTCAAGGTGTTGTAAGTCTTGCTTCACCACCTATCTTTGTATTTTAGAGGCTTCATGGATAGACAAAGTTCGGTGTTTCCAATATTTTTCTCATGTTTTTAATTGAAACTTATAATTGATGTCGGGTATTTTCAAACATGGTTTGAGAGTTTTCTTTGAATTAATGAAATGATATAATTGATGTCGGGTATTTTCAATCATGATTTGAGAGTTTTCTTTAAATTAATGAAATGATCATCTATTAAATCTTATACCATAGAGCGATGTTAATTATTAACTAGGAACCCCTAGGATTCATTTGAATTCAGCAATGGTCTCTGAGTGACAGTCACATCCATGGTGTAGGCTCGGGGTATGACATGACTAGAACAAGCGAACAATTTCTTTTCATTTGGCTAAAAATTATGGAACAACAAATTCTTTAATCATTTTGGATAATATAATAAGTCAAGTTGTCTAAATTAAAAATAGTTTATGATCCTTCTCTAATCCACTAGCTTACAACCAACACAACACAAATCAAGACAAGTTCTAGATCCATCAACAAATAATTAATGATGCAGAAAATGCTCGCATCCACATAACACACAACTTCACTTTCAATTGCTCACTATTAAGTTTTATGCATACATATTAAGCATAGTTGTCACATTCATATGCATGAATTGCCATATATAGATCCTCAACCTTCATTAAAATCAAATATACATTGATTTCAAACAAAATATAACATATATTGTCTCTCTTTATTGTTACAACTATTTTTTTTCATTCTTGTAGAGACACATCTCTACAAAATTTATAGTACTAGCAGTAGTATATATCTGTGATGCCCTAGGCTTCAGAGTCTTTAAATGGTGGTGAGACTATTGTATCTCCTGAAACATGAATAGTGGTGGTGGTAGTGGCTGGCGCACTAAATGAGACCTCAACAATCCTCTTAGAAGCTTGTGGTGTAATAGTTAGAGTTTGAGACTCCATCACAACATCAACTCCACTAATATGTCCTACCACTGCTGGCATTGAGCTGGAAGAAGCTTCACTCATACAAGATCTCAACATAAATAACCTCAATTGCTCATCAACCCCCTACCTCATCCGAGCTTCGAATATATATTTGTGCAAAGTCAATAAGTCAGTAGCGCACTTCTCCCTCTCCAATTCCACAATATCCAGAACTAAAACTTTATCTGTTGTCCTCTCTTTTATATATATGAGCTCAAAATCTCAAAGGTAAAAAAAGGATTGTAATGGAGTCGTTAATGCAGAAACTACTGAGTCCGTATATGTTATTTCGTTTCTCAAGTTTATTTGTTGAGGTCCATATAAATATTTGTTTTTTCTTTTTCTCTGGCCATAAGATTTTTTACAAAATTATAAGAAATCAAATAGGGAAAGGTCACTCAAGTTAAAAATGACAATAATAATACCATTATATAGAGAAACTATATGTTTCATTGTGACTTCCTTAACTTTTCTTACCAATATTTGAAGGGATGTCACGTTCAGATAAGTAGTGAATGTCTCGTCGATTTTTAATGTAAACCCCCTTACAAGATTCAGTACATGTTCCAACTGCATAATGTTTGATCAACCTGTTAACTCGAATATGTGATTTACATCTCGGTGTCACCTGCAAATTAAACTTGATTAAAAAATATACATACATAGAGTCAATCTCATTAATTATCATAATATAATTTTGTTGACCAAACCTGCAATGTTTCTTTACTCTGAGTTAATTTCCTCTTTGTTTCAGGAACATCCCCATGTACAACAAAATTGTTAACCTCAACTAATGATCGAAACTTTGTGTTTTTTTTGCAGATGATGGTAGACCTGTTCGCCAACAAATATCAAACATTTATTTTGTCACAATCTCATAAAAAGGAAAATTATGTAATAAATTTTTTTTGGCAGAAAAAAATGTAAAATTCAAAAGGGAACTTAGTGATCGATAATTGAACCACATGGACGAAAAGTATTCTTGATGCTCCAGTTTTGTCTTTTTTGTTCAAATGTATAAGTATGCGAGTAATGCATATTTTTGGGTATCATCTCATTCTGCAACAAAAACAAGTTGTATTTATGGAATAAAAAATTATCCAAAATTTATTTTCAAAAGGTAATTATTTGAATCAAGTGGAGATCATCAATATTTTGTACATCAAGTGGTACACACAAGATAGTGTAGTATCAATATTTTTTATTTAAAAGAATTATGGTTTGGCAAGCACAATACGATGGAATCTATTTCTTCTCAATATATGTAATTGTTTGTGTGGTTTGTTTTGTTTTCATTTTTCCCCTTTGAACTTCTTTTATTTATGGAAAAAAGATAAATAACTTTTACTTCTACCTATATTTCTAGGCCAGACCTTATGTATAAATTTGAAACAAATTTGTAGCCAGATCAATGATGGTTTTGGTTATGTATCTTTAAGGATTAACTAAATAATTGGATGTGAGATGAAAACGTACATCCTAAATTAGAATTTCATTTCTATTTTTTTTTTGAAATTCAACTTTCAAAGCTTCTCTCTCAAAGGAAATTGTTTAAAGTAATCACAACCTCTAGATTTATGACAAATTAAATTTATTTCCACAATAGGAATGTTATTTCTCAATCCATTTGGTCAAACCTAAGATGATAAACCCCTTTAGGAAAAAAATCATGAAAAATTTAGATCCATCTAATTAGTACTTTAATTAATATCCAAACTAGAAAACTTCAATGTTCTTCATAACACTAAACCATGAAATGACTCTATGTAAATACTATTAACATAATTATATATTTTAGTCAAAAAAAATTTGTATACATTTTTTAGAGGGATGAAATACGAGAAGATCACTTTACACAGTTTTGTCATATCATATATTGTTTTATATAATGATGAGTCAATCCATTAGTATCTGAAACTATGGTAAGGGTAAATGATAAATCTCATATGGAAGAAAGTTTTCTCAAACAACTTATTATTTCTTAGAGGGATGAAATACGAGAAGATCACTTTACACAATTTTGTCATATCATATGTTGTTTTATATAATGATGAGTCAATCCATTAGTATCTGAAACTATGGTAAGGGGAAATGATAAATTTCATATGGAAGAAAGTTTTCTCAAACAACTCATTAACATTATAATTGCCCACCATTATAAAACTCCGCCATCAACCACTCATAACTATTATCCTAAACCATCACCACTATCAATCACTGTAATCATTTAACAGAGGAGAACCCAGGTTTTGAAGACTTGGGGTGCAATAATATTAGGTCTAAGATAAACTTTTTGTAAAAAAATTGGTAACTAGTTGGGTTTGAACCTAGGTCTTGTAAGTGACACCACTAGCTTATTATACCAACTGCACAAAGGCACATTCATGTTATTTACGGGTGCACTGTTAATTATATCTTTTTTTGCTAGTTTCTTAAGATATATATATATATATATATATATA
>NC_028637.1:56269463-56279176 GCF_001406875.1 Solanum pennellii
TATATATATATATATATATATATATATATAAAGAGAAGAAAAATACAGTTGTTGCGTTTCTGTTTCCAGCGAAGGACAACGAAAGAGAAGAAAAAACGGAAGAGTGAGGGAGAAGAAGGAGAATGAGACTTATTCAAAGGTTTCACTTTCAGGTTAGAGGTAAATCCTTGTTGCTTTTCTTCTCCTACAGCCTCTCTGAGAATATTAGTTAGGTCTTTCACGGTAAGTGTTGAAATCCAATTACTAAAGGCCAATAGTTATGTGGCAAGGGTTGTACAGGCGGATAAATCATATATATTTTCTATCTATTTTATGAGTATCAATATACATAATTGATCAATGGATTTGGACATGAGGAAACCAATAGATAGAAGTATATTTTATACTACTACTGCCAAAATATGCTGCCAATAGCCTTAGTTGGAGATTACATTGTCATGATGACCTTGAGTTGTTGTTAACTATATTAATATCCAAGAAAATTGTTTAAGCAACCGCAAGATATGAATACTTAGTTATTTTAACTTGTTACTGCTGAAATTGAAGGAATATATCGCTACGGAATAAGATACTTTGAGACATTGAGAATCAAACCTGAAACTTGAGGGTTGGGTATTTTAAGTAGTTACAGAATTAGCTTAAATATATAATCTAACTGGAAATTGATATGAATTTTATTATAGATTGAACAAAGGAATTCATACAGATTACTCGAGTTGTGCGATTATATTTCAGCATATGTACTATGAGTAGTAATCTTACTACAATTGATGGCTTATAATCTGCATGAGTTTCACAGGGTTTACAAAGTAATTGTGTTACTGAATGTTTTGAACTTGCATGTGGGACCAGTGTTTTACTTGATATGATACTAAAAAGATTATTTGAGATGATCTTATTTTTTAAAAGATATGATTACTGTTATTGAAAAGGTTTTATACTTATTTGAGAAATAGTTTTTGACATGTGATTGTTAAACTTTGGAATGATATGATTTGACAAGATTTAAATGCTTTGTTCGATTTTGAAATGCTTCTACTGATTACAAGAAATATATAAATGAAAGCAGACCTTGATGAATCCCGTAGCTAACGATGAGATCGGTAGACCTGGTGCACCTAGTAGTTACTGATTTCTTAAGGTGGAGATAGTGTAATACCCTATAATTAAATAAGCTTATATATGTCATTAGGTTAAGAAAAAGAGAATTAAATCATCTATTTGCTTTAAAGCTAAAAAAGGTTGGGCTAAAAGCTCTAGGCAGCCACGCTGCAACTTTCAGCGTTAAAAAAAGAGAAGAAAAATAGAGTTGTTGCATTTCTGTTTCCAACGGAGGACCACAAAAGAGAATAAAGAAAGGAAGGGTGAGGGAGAAGAAGGAGAAACAGAATTATTCAAAGGTTTTGCTTTCAGGTTCGAGGTAAATCATTGTTGCTTTTCTTCTCCAACATCCTCTCCGAGATTAGTAGTTAGGTCTTCACTTTAGGTGTTGAAATCTAATTACTAGAGACTAATAGTTGGACAACAAGGGTTGTGCAGATGGATAAATCATATATATTTTCTATCTATTTTATGAGTATTAAGATACATGATTGATCAATGGATTTGGGCATGAGAAAATCAATCGATAGAAGTATAATTTATCCTAATAATGTTAAAATATGCTCCCAGTAGCATTAGTTGGAAATTACATTGTCATGCTTACCTTATGTTGCTGTTAACTGTAGTAATATTGAAGAAAATTGTTTAAGCAACCACAAGATATGAATACTTAGAGCTTTTAACTTGTTGTTGCTGAATTGAAGAAATATATTGTTACGGAATAAGATACTTTGACACATTGAGAAAAAAACCTGAAACTTGAGGGTTGGGTATTTTTAATAGTTACAGAATTAGGTTAAACATAGAATCTAACAGGAAAGTGATATGAATTTTATTATAGATTGACCAAAGGGATTCATACGGATTACTCGAGTTGCGACCTTGGTATTTCAGCACCAGTGGTGTGAGTAGTAATCTTACCTTTATTGATGTTTTATAATTCATATGATTTGCACATGGTTTATAAAGTAAATGTGTTACTGAATATTTTGAACTTGCATGTGGGACAAGTCTTTAACTGGATATGATACTGAAAAGATTATTTAAGATGATTTCATTTTTTTACAAATATAATTATTGTTATTGAAAAGGTTTTACATTTATTTAAGAAATAGTATTTTGACTTCTGATTTTTAAAATATGATTTGATAAGATTCAAATGCTCTGTTCGATTTTGAAATGCTTCTACTAATTACAAGAAAAATATAAATAGGAGTAGACCTTAATGAATCCCGTAGCTAACGGCGGGATCATTACACTTGGTGCACCTTGTAGTTACTAATTTTTGATAAATCCCTTGCTAGTGGGATGTGGAACTAGTATACTGTTATTGATATCCCTTGAGTAGGGATCTATTGATATTAATATTTAACTCCTTCAGGAGAAGTTCACTATTACTTGTTACTTCTTAAAGACAAGGCCACTCTGGTTACATGATTCATCCTTGGAAACCTCCCATATATAAAATTTGATATGAAAGCGTTTTTCTGAATTTACAACTATAAGATTTGATATGGAAAGATTTCTCTGAGTTTACTATTAATTATTTACATTGTTTTTTTTTGCTTATATGAGGCACAAAAGATTGAATACTGTTATTGTTTATGAAAGAGCATTTTATTTCATCGTTATGATTATTGTACTAGCATGTTTTCTGATTTGTCCCTCATTAAAATGGTTGTGGTCAAGTATTATTACTCACTAACCTAGCGTCACATTCCTCGCTATATCTTTTTACAGAGAATACATGTGACTTTCTAAGGTCTAGAGCTTTCGAGTTGATAATTTCCGGTGAGCCTTGTACTTGTTGGCGTGGATGACAAGCTTATTAGTTGTTATAGACATTTGTTGGAATTCTTAGAGTTACTCCATAGTCATTCCTTTTATTAGAAGTTATGGGTATTCTTTCTTATTGTAAACTTATGTCTAGTATGAGACTTCTTAAGTTTTGAAGTTGGAATTAGTATATTTACTCTTTGAATAGTCTACTGATGAATAAGGTGGATTATTGATGAGACTTGTTGGTTGCGTTATTTATTTTTATACAGGTAATTTTAGAATAGGCCAAAAAACAAAGGAATTTTTGCCCGATTTTCTGTAGATTTCTGGTTAAGTCTTGCATGACCTACTAGTTTTTTATATGATTGTAAATTTCACTCTTTTATAAATCTATATAAATGCATTTGTCTCTCTCTCTCTCTCTCTCTTTATATATATATACATATATATATATATATATATATATATATATATATATTACAAAATAAGAAATACTTGGTTGCATATTTTTAAAGACGAAAGTATTTGTGAAGAAATAGAGAGAGTTTTAATTAAAAAAAGAAGAAAATTACTAGCTCACTAGTTATTATTATTTATGTGTGAAGTAAAATCTTAAAACTCAATCAAAGCGCTAGAGATTAGAATAGTAAAATAGAAAACCAAAGTTAATGATCTTTCTCCGTCAATCTTATGCAATATGTTACTAGATTTATTACTGGTGTTGTTATGCATCTCAGACAATTCACTAAATTCATAGGAAGATTTATAATATTTTAGCCGTATCACAGATTATATCAAAGTTTCACCCATAGCCACAATTATTTTCTTCTTAATGGTCAAACATAAGATGATAAATCTCCTTTAATTGAACTAGCATTCACGAAGTAAAAAAAATTGTTAGACAAAGAGGAAAAAATAAAATCGTAAATCCATACAACATGACATGTTTCGATCTATGATCACACATCTCTTAATATTCATCGAATTAATGATAAAAAAAATTCATCATAATTACATATTTCTTTCTAAACAAAAAAAAAAAGAACTTTTGGGGAATATCAGTTTTAATAACTTCTCAATCTAAGGAAATTATTAAAAGTGTTAGTTCATTTACATCCATCACAAATTAATTTTTTCCCATCATATCATAAGGTATTTCTTTTTTAATTTTTGCGAGACCCAAAGGCTTGTGACATTTTCGATTGACTATAATAAACATTTGTGCATACCACCTTTTATTGTCTACAAATAAAGGGGTTCCTAACATTTTTCAAATTGAATTTTAAGAACTTTAGAACTTCTTCCTCTTGATAAATAAATTTGAGTTTTTTTACTGTCCATTAGTGCTTAGATGACAAACCTATTTTTGGGTATTGATACATCAATGAGTAAGACCATTTCATTCAAGGATAATATTTACCATTAACCTCAGATACTTGAGGAGAATAGTTTCCTTAAGGGGTGAAAGCTTTAATTCAGCAGATTGACAGCGCACATGATCGCTTATGAGGTAGGCTACAATCTACTTTCATTTGGATTTTGTTCCATGATATAATTATTAGTATAGATTGTTCCCCATCCATTCAGTCGCTACTCTCGCTACAAGTAGAATTACCTTAACCCATAAAGTCTACCTCAACTCATCCACCACCTTCCATTTCCAACTCAACCATGCAGTTTTCCACCCTCGTATTAGATCATAACCTAACCCCTCCTATAAAATAGAGATATCCTGAATAGTATGTCACTACTAACGTTGTTAACTAGACTACAATTCCAAAATTCTAAAACAAGCTATAACTAAACCATCACATCCATCAATTAATCAGACCTCTAAGGATCCCTCAAACATCACTACAATAATTAGTATACAGCCTACTCTATAAAAGAACTACCCAAGAATTTAAATACAACCATCCAAAAGCTCAAGGACAACCATACGAAAAATATATAAAAATAAATAAGCCCGGTTCAATCAAAAAATAAAAATTTAATAATCAATTTATTGAGAAGTAAACTTGGTACTCTCATGGAATCGACATACAAACTATTAGTGCACCTGCTGTGGTACAAATGTCAATCGTTCGTACGTATCAGTATGGTACCGAGATCATAAATATGGATATCCCCATACTAGAAATGGTACCCTATCCAATTTTTAGTATATATCAAGCATGGTATTTTATCCAATAATGGGAAATATCTTTTAGTAGAAGTGGTAGCCGAGTAAAGCATCAATCATACATCATAATCACAATGAATAAAAATTACACTTGTACACCAAAATAATCATATCATTTCATACTATTGAAAATATTCATCAATCATATGATATTAATTCCTTTTCAAAAATCATATACCATCGATGCAATACTATCAAAGATTTTGACAAGAACATATCACATAAACGGAAAAATAAATAACCGTCGCTACTCGAAAAACCACCTCCAAAATAATTCCCCATTGAAAATCTGATTAACCAAAGTCGTCTATTATTGGATAACACCCATCATTCATCATTAGATCAACATTAACCAAGTAAATCAATCATTAATCTAAACTTCAACTACCACAAATTCCAACATGTAGACTTTGTGTCTAAAAAGCTTACACATACAATCTCCTGACAAGATACAAATATTATATTAAAAAGACATATCCAACTAATCACTTATGATTAAAACCTAGAAAACCTGGAGTCTAAGCAACTACCGAAGAACTCTACATATGAACTCCTAACCTTGATCGATGTAGATCTAGAATTCATGGATAAACCTTGCTTTCGTTGAAGTCTCTCCCCTCCATTGTTCCTGAGCTTAGAGAGGCTTAGGATAATTTTGTAGTAACCCTTTTCTATTTTTTCAAACGGTCTCTTTTTCCCAACCCACCTATACAGGCCATGTAGGAACTATGTGGTGCTGCCATTGTAGGAGACTATCCATTAGGGTGGGCTGTCGTCAACATGGATCAATTAAATTTCTTGAATTATATTTGTACAATCCAATTTTAAATTTGCACCATATTTTAATAATTTTTGGGACTCCGCAGAAGGTATCTTTTGAATACGATGGCTCAAATCATTACTGTAGAAAAGATTGGTAAAAGTCTGTACATGAATATAGAATAAATCGAAGAAGTGTGATTAAGAGGGGGTGTGTTTATCCCTTATTTTAGATAAACAAGAAATGAGAAAGAATATGCAGCACATAATCTTTTTTCTACAAATCTAAATAAGATTTTCCTTTCATATGCAAAGTGATAAAAATTGTGTGTTTATTATCACTTTCATATGGTATGAAAACAATAATCTTTGTAGTCTAAATTGGATAAATATTATGTCAAATTTATGACTTATTAAACTTTTTCTGAAGCTTCAAATGGAGCAAGGATGATGTGATTATTTTTCACCTTGTGTTTGGTATGATTTATTACAAGTTATAACAACGTCAAAATAAAATTCTTCTCAATTTAATTGATGTTTTTTTTTATTAAACAAGAATTTTATAGAATACATCTTGTAACTCTTGAAAAGAATATAAAAATAAGGAATAAATAAATTATCGTCTTAACAAAAAAATATCCTTCAATATTTTAGAATCAAAATCATCTATCAATATATGCTCGACTACCCGCTTCAATAAATAGTTTAAGTTACCAAACATGTAGTTTGTTTCTTCAAATTATATAAGACAAACAATTGACGGAATTTAAATAATTATTATTTGCACAATGATTTTCAATAATGGGAAATCGACATTCCTTTGTTATTTTCATGAGTTTAATTTCTTCAATGACCATCTAATTAGTAAAGACAATTTTTGTTTTTTTGAAATATTTCAATTGGTAAATATTAGTTTAGGACATTTACAAGATTATTTTCTCTGGAAATGAATATGTAACTATCGAAATTTGTGTTGTGGATCGTCGAAAACCCACACAAATCGGATGAGTCTCATTTATCTAGAGTCCAATGTCCTCAGAAGAACTAGAACATTGTTTAGAATTTTAGATTAATAACCCTGTCCGTGTAATATGGTGGAAACAAATCCTCTTTTTCTAACCTATAATGGGGAATTTATACACCTAGAGAGGGTTAAGGATCACTAACGGGCTGATGGGCTAATCAAATTATTGATGGACCTTACCCAATAATTATTGAAATATCGACATAACTAGGAAAACATAAGCCTTATATTTACTCCTTAAAATTCAACATTAAAATAATACTTTACAAAGCTACCATATTACCTAACAAAACTACCAAATTTAGATTATTATACCCAATTCCCTATTTAACACATAGTTAGAAATGAAAAAATAAAATGTGT
Source organism: Solanum pennellii (assembly GCF_001406875.1). Lineage (NCBI taxonomy): Eukaryota > Viridiplantae > Streptophyta > Magnoliopsida > Solanales > Solanaceae > Solanum > Solanum pennellii. Next base: position 56,276,672 of record NC_028637.1, read on the forward strand.
CGCCTATATTATTGATGTTTCTCTTCCAGACATCACTCTACCAATTTAGCATGATTTTAATTTCTTCAAGTTCAAATTATAGATTTCCCTAAATTCACACTCTTTTGGTATTATTTATATCAGGTAAATATTATTAACGGAAAGTGCACCAATGTGTTTCTTTTTCCAATGACAGGATTATTGTTGAAGGATAATCATCCAGCCATTAAGTATAAAAAATATATGCGATTTCTTTACTGTATCTACTGTATGATGATATATTTTTTTAAATCAAAAAGGCATCATGATACATCATATCTAGGAAAGGTGTCATGATATGTCATGTATTGAATACGTATCATTATGCAATGTATAGAAAAGGTGTCATGTATTGGATATTTATAATTATGCAATGTATCAAAAAGGTATCAGATACATCATGTATTGGAAAGGTATCGTGACACATCATGTATTAGAAAGTTATTATTATGCAATATATCAAAAAGGCATCATGATATACCATCTATCAGAATTATATTTTGATGTAATTTATTTGAAAGGTATTGTGATACATAATATATCATAAAGGTGTCATGATACATCATATATCATAAAGGTTTCAAGATATCATCAGCTATAGAATCTGGGTAACTATTCTCTACATTTCATTTCCTGAAATGTCATATCTCAACTTAAATGGTTCACATAGTTGATGCAACACAACAATAGTGTAACATTTATGCTCTAATTCACAACCCCCAATTAAAAGAAAAAGAAAACCAAGCTAATGGGATCAATAAAAAACATAATTTTTTTTTAAAAATGAGATAGATTATTACTTGTATATCTATTTATCATGACCCAATTCCCCGAGTTATGATGACCTACTATAATCCTCTAGTAGGTATGCCAACCCGTAACCCAAAATAACACGTAATGATATAAAGGTAGAAAACAAATCAGAAGCAGTAATTCAATAATAGAAATGTAATAAAAAGCAAAAGCAAACCAAAATGATATCTATACAAAAGATCCCTCCTAGAACCGTGAAGTCACATGTTATGAGTTGTCTAGACACAAGAGTTTTAAGTCACAAAAATGGACCCAAAAGTAAAAGCTTGTCTCAAAAAGCGAAAGACAAGTTATCAAATAAAGATAGAGGTCAGTAAGTGCAGGATGCCAAGTAATTACCCTCACCTTAGAATAGAAGCTCCAACAGGCTTGAATGATCAACCCTGTAGCACGTAATAGACTTTCATCATCGAACATATTCAGAGTGTAGCATTAGTACCAAAACAACATTACTTAGTAGGTATTTTAGGCCGACTAACTCACAAGGGGAGTTTAGACCCGAGCAAGAGGGAGTCAAGCCATCTATTTTGGTTGTGACATTTGGTGGTCCAAAGTAGTTTACCAACAATTAAAAAATGAGAGTATACTTGACAGGACCACCACTGTAACAGCCGAATAAGTATGAAAATTAAAATCAATATGAAATGATAGAATATAGAAATAGAAAAGGTCAAAGTGGAATTTAAAAGAAACGCAGACGGGTGTACTTATAACATATAAAGAACTAAGTTCAACTAACTAAACATAACTTACCTCCATAAGCCCAAAAGGTACACGCATGTGCAAGTTTAAGTAAAACCTGAACAGGCTTTCATAAGTCAAACAGGTTTAAGCTATGGCTAATACGCTCAAACTTACTTCTCAAATAAGAAGTAAAGCGGTCGTATCAAGTAAAGAACCCAACTAATGAGGTTGGGATCGTTCCTACGAGGAAAATAGTTTAGACTTAACTTTATTTTATTATTACTATTATTTAGTCAATTATTTTGTAACGACCTGTTTAGTCGTTTGAGCAGCAGATTTATTTCTGGAAAAAAACCGGCTAAGATTACGGACATCACGACGGACCGTCATAGGCACGACGGCCCGTCACAGATGTCTCGTTTTAGCATACTTAGAATTCTGAAATTGGGTACTGAAAATCGACTCTCTGTAATCGGTGACGGACCTGCAGGACGTGCCGTCACATCCACGACGAGCCGTCGTAAGCTCCCGTTGCAAAACATTTCAACTCTTGAGAAATTGGTACGGGAAACGAGTCTCTGACCGTCAAGACGGAGGTGCAGGACGGACCGTCACAGGTGTGACGGGCCGTCACAGTCCACCTGGAGTTTGGGGGGGTTGCGACGACCATCGTGACGTACCGTCGCAGGCACGACGGCCCGTCACAGGTTGCGCCAGTCCCAGGCAGAATCGGATTTCTGCACACGTTTTAAGGGACGCAATGGACTATTCTTTCCTTAATTATAAAGTTAGAGGGTTAATATTAATAAGTCTAATTACTTGGGGGTTAAAAGAGGTAACCTTAAGTTAATTAGTGGGTTTTATTGTCCTCTTTCACACTTAATTATATGTTAATTAGGGTAAAAGAAAGAGGGTTTTGAATAAAAACAAACAGAAAGAACAAGAGAGAGGGAGAATAACGCACGAGTAGAGAGAGGAGAAACGAAGAGG
>NC_028637.1:56287011-56430395 GCF_001406875.1 Solanum pennellii
TAATGAATTAATATTGTTGTTGCTACATGTTGAGTATTGTAGTTGATTTACATTATTATTGATATATACTGTTCCCTATTTTGAGTTGGCCGATGATATCTACTCAGTACGTGTGGTTGTACAGACCCCCTACCTTTATGTTTTCTTCTTTGTTATTTGTGGAATGCAGCAAACGTTCCGTCAACTTCAACTCAACAGTAGATCTAGCCAGTCTTCACTACCTTCGGAAATTCAGGGTGAGCTAACGCGTCTAGCTTGGACTGGGTCTTCTTCTTCAAGTCTTGATGCCTTGAACTTCCGGCATGGACTAGCTTTTTAGTTATTTTTGTTCTTAGACATTCTTAGTTTAGTAATTTGAGATAGATGTTCTTGTGATGATGACTTCCAGATTTTGGGGAATTAATAGATGTTGATTTGTTTTATTTAATGAGTTTAAGTCTTCCGCATTATTTTCTGTTGATATATGTTAAAATGATAAGGGTTAGATTGGTTGGTTCGCTCACATAGGAGGGAAATTGTGGGTGCCAGTCGCGGCCCCGGATTTGGGTCGTGACATATTTTCCTAGAAAACAATAAACAATAAAGGGTGGTTTTTATTTCTCAATTAATGAAAATAATTAACTAAATTAAAGTAAACAACTAACAGATTCAAATCTTGGAGCTTAATCAATTAATAAATGTAACTTTGGCTTAAGTGTTCCCCACAGGTTCCTAACTTGATAATCCTAACTATAACAATTCTTTCCTAGTATCTTGAATGTAAAGTTATAAGCTATGTAACTCTAAATCCTTGGTCCGGCATCTAGAAAATTTCACTCCACACCTTGGTCCGGCTACGCGTGTTGCTATACTAACCCTTACCTTTACCTCATATTAAGCATTGTATTCGATATTTGACTAAGTTATTAACTCGTACCAATCGACACTAGCCTATTAGATAGTATACACTAAATCAATGTTGATAATTCTTTTCCTATTATCTACCTCCTTGGTCCGGCAAGTAGCATTAAGGCGAGTTCTAACGTTGCTCATTAGTTAAAAAGACTTCTAAACGAAAGAATTATCAATACATTCAAGACAATATTCTAGAATTGCTATTTTAGTTAGATTTTACCTCATTATTCACCCATGGTTCCCACAACCCTAGTTATGGAGTTTAGTTACCCATGATCATAATCACACTATTCATATATTTAATATAAGAATTCATGCACTTACTTTAATGAGAAAGAGTAAAATCCAGAAATTCACTTGATTAATCAACAAAATCACCAACAATCAATTCCAGAAAAAGTGTAACAATTACTGAAATTAATCCTTCAATAGTTGAACAAGAGAACTAAAGATTATCCAAAAGTCTAACTATCAAAGAGTCTACTATCAAAGAGTCTACTATCAAAGAGTCTAACCCCAAAAATGAGGTTTTTCAAACTATTTATAATAAAAATAAAACCTAATAAAAAAAGGACTCTAATTACTGAAAATCTGTCAAAACACGTTAAGGTCGACGGACCTCGTGACGGACCGTCGTGGTCATGACGGCCGTCATGGCCTCCGTCATCCCATACTTCACAAATTCTTCTGCTGCTCTCTTCATTGCCCTCGACGAACAGGTATGACGGACCGTTCCAAGCACGACGGTCCGTCGAGGGTCTCTGTTCCATAATACTTACACTTTTTGGAATTTGGGTATTGAGACTACTTTCTGATTATTGCGACGAACCAGCAGGACGGACCGTCGTGGATATGACGGTCCATCGTGGACTTCCGTAATCCCACACTAGGTCAGACTTCTCCACCTTTCTTTAGCATCTTCACTATGATGCCACCTACGGACCGTCACAAGCTCGACGGACCGTCACAAGCTCCTTAGGTGGTATCTTCTGCTCTCGCTCAAAAACTTCCGCGTTCATCTTTGGACAGATTTCCTGCAAACAAGGAGAAATTTACATACAAATCAATACAAAAAGGCTTTTGGACACACACTAAATTTAAGGAAAAAACATTAATAATACCGTGAAACCACGGTATATCAACACCCTCAACTTAAATTCGTTGCTTGTCCCCAAGCGACGCACTATGACTCACTACAAAATCTTTGTACAATAGTATCTATATTTTAGCTTTTGCAATCATTTGCTATCAATCCCGATTAGTCTTATCATGTTTATGCATGTTATCACTATTAGGCTTGAATTATGTGGAATCAGACCATGACACAGACTCACCACGCACTGACACCTATCCTCTTCAATTTCTCACCGAGGTGCTAATATTTCCGGTATTGCAACTAGTGTCCTCACTTCAGAACAACATCCTCATTTTTCACACAATGATATCAGTTTGAGTATAAGGATTACTTTTCAACACTCACTCTCAGAACAAATTCACAACTCATTCATACATATTGCCATAAGCTTGCCCTTATGTTCACTGCTTTAAGTTTGCCATACAACTCTTAGGATCACGATAGGACTTTCTTAGCTTGTAACATTGGCTCAGGGTCAGGTAGGGTATATTTATATATACTTTAGTGACTTTTTGCCCTCCTTGACATATCGGCTAAACGTACCACTTTTTATCGTTTTAATTCTCCCAATTTCTCATATTCTTTCACTTTGCGATTTTCCCTTCTTTCTTCATTTGTGTAAGTGACTCTTTTCTTTTCTTGCTTGTATTTATTATATTTTTTTATTTCACTTTCTTTCAACTGGTTCTTGAGTCACTTTGCTTTTGTTCTTTCTCTCTCTTTGTTCTTTCAACCCCACCTTCCAGAGCATTCCTCATAATAGCCACCCTACACTCATGGCTTTGCCATGAGTCAAAGTACACAATACTCAAAGTTGGGTCAGGGACACGAAAAGGTTGTTTACTGCATTAGCCACCCTCAACTTATGCTTTTGGCATAAGCTGAGGTGCACATGTCCAAGGAGGGACCAGGGCCAACACATTATTCCCAAAAAAGATCATTTGGGGTGAAAAAGAAAGGTCTATTTTAAGCTCAAATCATTTGGATCAAAGAGGGATTAATTTCATTCGTTTTTTTTATATATATATTTAGGCTAAAAATTGGCTATATTGAACAAGGGCCTATGATCCTTTCCTAATTGTCTATTACAACTTACTTTTAGCAGGACTAACCAGGCAAGTTTTAGCTCAGTACGAATAGTGGACTATTCAAATTTTCCTCACACTCTCTTGACATCTCATTACTCTACCAGAATATCAGACACCTAGTTCGAGTCTTAGACTTAGGGTCATGCAGTGGTGTATCTCTATGTCATGCTTAGAACCACACATTTATCAATTACTGTGCCTAGCCATGCATCATTTTCATTACATCAGGATATCATTTTTGTTTTAGCCATCATGCTTCAGAGTTATACTATGTACACAATATATAGACATGCTGGTTCAATAATAAAAATAATCAGTCTCTTGGGGAAAAAGAACACAGGCAAGAAAACCCCAAAAGAGGATCGTGAATTGGGCTAGTCAGACTTCACCCTAGCACTCACTTTCCATTTACCCCATCCCCAACAAAAAGATATGTAATTGTCCCCAATGCACAAAAAAACTGAAATACGAGAGTGGTAGGTGAAGCAAACCTGGGGCGCAAAGCGCCGGCAATCAGCAAGTTGGATACCCTATGCAGTGTCCTATGTAGTCTGGACACCCTCAGTAGTGTCCTCATCAGCAACAGCACTATCAGTAGTGCCTCCCGCTGTCTCCACATCTCTGGAGCTAGATTCCCCAGCAGCTGAATCTACAGCCTTGATCTGACGCACCTCCTCATCAGCAATCGAGGCTCTCCTCGCAGCCTCCATCTCACGACGCTCCTTCTTCCTTGACCTAGCCTCATCCTCCTCTCGACTCCTGCGCCTCTTGGCATGCTCTCAAGGGGGAGGTGGTGGAATCTCAGAAGTGGCGAATAAAGCCGCCAACACTGTGTCCTCAGTAGGCTCTGCAGAAGGGGTCTCAGACTCAGGCACCCTAGCCTCTAGGATTATATCAATATCAGCTCGCAGACTCTGAACCGCAGTCTGAAGGGTCGACACGTCCACTTGAGGGGCTGTCCAGGCTAGCACCCGCAACTCAAAACATCTAAGCGCTGATGAACCTCAGCGATCTTCCGCTCTGTGTGCTGGGCCATCTTACGCTCCAAGCCTCCTCCGCCTCAGCAATAGACCTTTGCATCCAAGGCTGGATGTGATGCAGAAGTGTGGCCATCTGAGCCTCTAGTTTCTGGACCCTAGCAAGCGGGACCAGAGCGGGGAAAGGGGCTGAGCGAGAGGAGCTAGGGGCAATGATACAATCCGGGATAGACTCGACCGGGGTAGTGTCAGTGGTTTCGCAAGTAGCCTGCGTATCCGTTCGAGCATGCGCTACAGTGTCAACTAGATTCTCACCAAGTGGAGGCACCTCTGTATGGGGCCCTCTACGTGGAGCCAACTCATTGGCCTCATCTCTGAGGAGGACAATATCAACAGTGCCCAGCGGAGTCTTGAGCTGATCAATGTGCCAGATGGGCACACTTGCGGACCTACATAAGGAAAATATCATGCACGGAAAAGGGTAAGTAGTGGTGACCTTGAAAGACCTGTCGTGCATGATCGCCTGTAGAAGCCAAACGAAGTCCACCTCAAACCCGGCTATCATCGCTGCAATCAGAACTGTGCGATCCCATGTAACTATATTATTAGCAGCCGTGGGGGAGAGGCAGTGACGGACAATCAACCATAAAAACTTAGCCGTGAAGGTTAAGTTTGCCTTCCTGATGGCTCCCTTTGGCTCCGTTACCCAGTCGGCACCCTCTCAATCGATAGATAAGTGCAGGGCCATCCACCTCTTAGTGGTCTCTCTCAACGATGGACCACGCAAGAATTGTCCATCTTTAACAATTTGCCACCGGTAGTCAAACTCGGCCTTGAAAGGGGTCCTGGTGGCATCAACATCCTCGCCGTACAGATACCGGTGGATGGCGGGCAGGGAGATGTCGACCTGTATGCCGCGTACTCGAATGTGCTCAAGTGGGGCCTGTTTAGCGGGGGCAGCCCCCCTATCGATCTATGATCGGAGAGTAGGCACATACGAGGCGTAAAACTCTCGAACCAACTCATCACTATAGCGGAACAAAGAACGAGCTCTCCACTCTAGGCAGTGTCTGGTGAAGAGATTGTGGATATCTGATATGGTGGGGAGACTCCCCCCGTAAGGACCCGCCTCTCCAGTGTAAGGTTCCGTGTCATGACGCCTTTATCATTTATAAACTTGGCATTTGAATACACTTGGTATTGCCCGTCCACACACCACCGGTTAGTCTGGTTGGCAACCGGGATGAGAGCACCAGTTAGTGAGCCTGGAGTGGAATCAGGACTGTAAGCCTCATCAGACGAGGCAGACTGTGCAGTTGTGGCGGGTGTAGTGACTTCTGCGGACCCGGAGGCTTCCTATGACCACGAAACTCCTAAGGAACCAGACGCTCCTTCTTCATTGTAGCTGACCCAGAAGGTGTGCCGGTCAGTGTGCGCTCCTCATCAGACTGAGAGGCAGTGACTACGCCGGACGCCTCCTTTTTGGGCGTAGCTCTGGTTGCACGTGCAGCTCATGCTGGAGTGGCACTGCCTGGGGGCACGTACTTGGGATCATGATCATCATCAGAGCCTATAAACAGTCCAGCAGACAGGGCGACAGACTTTGAACACCCACGTGTGTAAACTCGATCTTGTTTCGGTTCCATTAGAGATAGTACCTGTAAAGAATCATTATTAGTACTAGAAGGAGCAAACAAGACAAGCAAAAACGACACAAAATAAACATAAGAGCAAAGATATAATGACATCTCTGTAGTAACAGTGAAACACGACGGACCAGGTGACGGCTCGTCGTGAGTATGACGGACCGTCATGGGGTCCGTCATGTCTTGCTTCAACTATGTTTATGTGGAGACCCCTGAAGGAAAGTCTCTGACAGTTATGAATGATAACCAAGACGGACCGTCGTGATAATGACGGTCCATCGTCGATGTCCGTCGTTGGGTACTTAGGAAAAGTATGGAGACCCTTAGGAGAGGGGTCTCTGACCGTCATGACGATTGTGCAGGACGGACCATCGAGGGTATGACGGTCCGTCGTAGATGTACGTCAGAGGACACATGGAAAAAAATGGATACCCTTAGGAATAGGGTCTCTGACAACCAGAACGGTTGTGCAGGACGGACCGTCGCATGTATGATGGTCCGTTGTAGATGTCCGTCAGAGGACACTTGGAAAAAAATGGAGACCCTTAGGACAACGGTCTCTGACAACCATGACGGTTGTGCAGGACGAACCATCGTATTAATGAAGGTCCGTCTTAGATGTCTGTCAGAGGACACTTAGAAAAAGTTAGAGATCCTTAGGAATAGGGTCTCTGACAACCAGAACGGTTGTGCAGGACCGACCGTCGTGGGAACGACGGTCCGTCGTAGATATCCGTCAGAGGACACTTGGAAAAAAATGGAGACCCTCAGAAATAGGGTCTCTGATAACCAGAACGGTTGTGCAGGACGGACCATCGCGGGTATGACGGTACGTCGTAGATGTCCGTCAGAGGACACTTGGAAAAAATGGAGACCCTTAAGACAAGGGTCTCTGACAACCATGACGGTTGTACAGGACGGACCGTCGTGTTAACGACAGTCCATCTTAGATGTCTGTCAGACGACACTTAGAAAAAGTTGTAGATCCTTAGGAATAGGGTTTCTGACAACCAGAACAGTTGTGCAGGACGGACCGTCGTGGGAACGACGGTCTGTCGCATGTGTCCGTTGGTGGATAATTAGAGAAAACAACCAGTGGGGTGTTGAAACAGACCCTATGACGGTCCATTATGGGTACGATGGTCCGTCATCAGGGTCTCATTCTGTCATTCAGTGACAGAATTGAGGATGCCACAATCATCCCCTGTGACTCAAAAGGAATACTTAGTGTTAACCTACATGTTTTCTCACCCAAATACCTAGCAAACTAGCAATGCTAAAGCACCAATTTCTCGATTTTTAACAAGGCAATTCGAGGATTCTCAACCGAGGTCAGACAAAATTGGATCAAAGAATGAAGATCCACCAAAAAGAAATAGGCTAATGCTATTTGAAAAACAAAAATGTAATGTAAATGGGTAGAGATAAGAGACACATACCTGAGAAGAAGAGAAAAACAAGCAAGTGAGGCACTTGGTTATCAAGAGCAGAACCACAGCAGCAGACTTCAACCAGTAGAAGGGAGATTTCCGGAATTGGGGATTTGGGGAAGTGATCAGTTGATAGAAAAAAGAGGTTGGAAGTTGGAAGTTTGGAAAGGAGGGAATGGGAGAAAGAGGGAAAGAAAATGGTTGAAATGAAGGGGTGGGAGGTATTAAAGGTTGATAATTTTTAAAATTTTCCAGCCGGGTCGGGTCGGGTTGCTGGTTAATAACGCAAAGAGTCCCCGACGATGGTCCGTCGCATATGCAACGGTCCATCGTATATGCGACGGTCCGTCATGGGTTCTGTCGTGGGTGACCTAATTTTGAAAATAAATGAAAGACATACCTGGCATGACGGATTCATGCAACGGTCCGTCGCAAGCGTGACGGTCCATCGTAAGCGTGATGGTCCATCGCAAGCATAACAGTCCGTCGATGTATCCGTCAGTGAATGTTGCGGAGTGATTTTCTGCAGAATTTTCTGGTGATGTGCTACCTGCAAATTTAAAACCCATTAGTAGAAAATGTTACCATTACTAGAAAGAAAACTATAAGTATTGGGTTGCTTCCGAACCAGCGCCTGATTTAACGTCGCGGCACGACTGAAGACACTTGATTACTTAGACTTCATCAAGATGGTATGCCTGGATCACTTCATTCCCTGATTCAGCATGCCCGCAATAGATTTTTATTCGTTGTCCATTCACCTTAAACCGCACACTCTCCTTTGTTTCCAACTCAACTGCTCCATGAGGGAATAGTTGGGTAACCAAGTAAGGGCCAGTCCATTTGGACTTGAGCTTTCCCGGAAACAAGCGCAACCTAGAAATGTATAAAAGTACCAAATCCCCAACCATAAACTCTCGTTTTTCAACTTTTAGGTCATGGTACTTCTTCATCTTTTCTTTGCAGGATATAGCAGATACCGATTGAAGCTCACCACTCAACCTCATGGACCTACAAATGTTGAAGGTCGCTTCTTCGTTGTTCAACCGAAATTTCAGCTGCCTTTTTTCCATATTAACTAAGTCTCTACCCGTAGCAAGGAATGGACTCCCTAGAATAATAGGCACTTCAAAATCAATTTCACAATCAAGAATAACAAAATCTGCTAAAAATATGAACGACTCCACTTTTACTAGCACATCGTGGAGTATCCCTATAGGCCTTCTTACTGTTCGATAGGCCATCAGTAGCCGCATTGCAATGGGCTTTGGATCATCCAAACCCAACTTCTTGTAAATTGAGAGGGTCATGAGATTTATGCTTGCCCCCAGATCACATAATGCTTTCGCAAAATGTAATAACCCGAGTGTACAAGGAATAGTGAACGCACCCGAATCTTCTTTCTTTTGTACTAGAGATCTTGTAGCAATAGCACTACAATGCTGCATTCTATCATCATCCTCAAAAGTGACCGACTTTTCTTTGTAACCAGATCTTACATAAACTTGGCATAACGGGGCATTTGTTCTGGAGCTTCTACCAAAGGGACATTGATAGAAAGCTGCTTCAACATTTTTATAAAATGCCGATATTTACCATCCTCATTTTTTTCACTAATCTTTGAGGAAATGGGGGGGGGGGTCTCGGCATGGGAATTACCTTTGTAGGAACTTCAACATCTTTTCCAGTGTTATCTTCTACTTCACCACTAACTTCTACTACTTTATCATTATCTTTTATCACCTTTTCCTCATTAGACGGCATAGGTGGGTCAATGGTTTGGTTACCACCTTGAGTAGTGATTGCCATACAGTGTCCATCATTTTCTGGATTTTGGACAGTGTTGCTAGGAAAAGTGCCCAGTTGCCGTGTGTTCACAATCGCAGATAATTGGGCCATTTGCAACTCAAGCTGCTTAATCGATATTGCATGTGTATCGATTTCTGCCCAATACCCGCTAAATCACTCCTTAACTCATTAATGTGCTCATCACTAGCATCGAACCTCCTCATTATTTTGTGCAACATATCCTCAACTCGCGCCATACTACCTCCACCATCCCTAGGAGTAACTTCACGATTTTGAGGAGGCAAATAGGGCCTATTCCTATCATTTCTGTTACCATAGTTACCCCTGTTAAAGTTGTTATCGCGGTTGTAATTTTCATCTGGGACATAATGACCCTCCTCATAATAACATTCATTATTTGGTGGTGGTGGTTTAGACAAGTAGTTAGCTGCATTTATCTTTTCTGTACCCCCATTGACATGTTTTAATACCAACCCAAGCTCAGTTCTCATCTGAGCCATCTCTTCACGAATCTCATCTGTGGCTGGGTTGTGTGTGTATTGCACTGCGAAGGTATTTCTTCCAATATCTGACTTCCTAGTACTCCAAGCTTTATTATTTTTGGAGATTTTCTCCAACTTTTTGGCAATCTCGGCATAAGGACACTCCCCATAAGAACCACCCGCTATAGTATCCAGTACCGCTTTATTATTATCATCCTGTCCCCGATAGGAGTATTCCTTCAGTGATTCATCATCTATGCGGTGATTGGGGACACTTCTCAAAAATGAAGTGAATCTATCCCAAGAACTACTAACTGACTCTCCTGCTAGTGCCACAAAGTTGTTCACTGTTTTTGTGATTTAGTTTCTTGGAGACCGAGTAGTAACGTGCCAAGAAAACGTCCCTTTGTTTGTTCCAAGTGAAAATTGAGTTATAAGGGAGCTCAGTGAACCAAATAGCAGCCTCTCCCGTCAGTGAGAGAGGAAATACTCTTATCCCTATTACATCCAAATCCAAATCAGGCCTCTATACACAGCTTTTACACACTACCCTTGCCTTAGCTATATAGGCATGTGGGTCCTCAGAAGGTAGCCCTGAAAACAAACCTCTAGCAGTGAGCATTTGCATCAGACTACTAGTTACCACAAAGGTGTGGCCTTGTGGTAGAGGGGGCAAGAAAAGTGGCCCATCAAAGTCTGCAATATTATCATAACCTCTGTAGTATTCTTGAGGGCGTGGAGCGGGATTTTGTCCCCTTGGTTGATTTTCACCAGGATCATTGGGTAATAACTGACCATGAACATCAACTGGAGCTGGGATGTTTTGGTTCTGATCATCATCGTTAATACTCAAGTTTCGATTCATACTGCATAGTGTACGCTCTAATTCGTGATCGTAGGGAAACAAGGGTTCTCTTCCTCTCCGTGTATTTGGCATACAAGAAAGATAGTTCTGCAAGAATAAAAATAAATAAATAGATTAAAATTAAGAAAATATTTACTAAACCTTTAGTAATAATTTTAAGTTAATCTAAAAGCTACTTTCCCCGGCAGCGGCGCCAAAATTTGATACGCTCAAACTTACTTCTCAAATAAGAAGTAAAGCGGTCGTATCAAGTAAAGAACCCAACTAATGAGGTTGGGATCGTTCCCACGAGGAAAATAGTTCAGACTTAACTTTATTCTATTATCACTATTATTTAGTCAATTATTTCCTAGAAAACAATAAACAATAAATGTGGGTTTTTATTTCTAAATTAATGACAATAATTAACTAAATTAAAGTAAACAACTAACAGATTCAAATCTTGGAGCTTAATCAATTAATAAAAGTAACTAGGGCTTAAGTGTTCCCCACAGGTTCCTAACTTGATAATCCTAACTATAACAATTTTTTCCTAGTATCTTGCATGTAAAGTGATAAGTTATGTATCTCTAAATCCTTGGTCCGACATCTAGAAAATTTCACTCCGCACCTTGGTCCGGCTACGTGTGTTGCTATACTAACCCTTACCTTTACCTCATATAAAGCATTGTATTCGATATTTGACTAAGTTATTAACTCGTACCAATCGACACTAGCCTATTAGATAGTATACACTAAATCGATGTTGATAATTCTTTTCCTATTATCTACCTCTTTGGTCCGACAAGTAGCAATAAGGCGAGTTCTAACGTTGGCCATCCGTTAAAAAGACTTCTAAACAAAAGAATTATCAATACATGCAAGACACTATTCTAGAATTGCTATTTTAGTTAGATTTTACCTCATTATTCACCCATGGTTCCCACAACCCTAGTTATGAAGTTTAGTTACCCATGATCATAATCACACTATTCATATATTTAATATAAGAATTCATGCACTTACATTAATGAGAAAGAGTAAAATCCAGAAATTCACTTGATTAATCAACAAAATCACCAACAATCAATTCCAAAAAAAGTGTAACAATTACTGAAATTAGTCCTTCAATACTTCAACAAGAGAACTAAAGATTATCCAAAAGTCTAACTATCAAAGAGTCTACTATCAAAGAGTCTAACCCCAAAAATGAGGTTTTTCAAACTATTTATAATAAAAATAAAACCTAATAAAAAAAGGACTCTAATTACTGAAATCTGTCAAAACGCGTCAAGGTCGATGGACCTCGTGACGGACCGTCGTGGTCACGACGGTCCGTCATGGCCTCCGTCGTCCCATACTTCACAAATTCTTCTTCTACTCTCTTCATTACCCTCGACGAACAGGTATGACGGATTGTTCCAAGCACGAAGGTCCGTCGAGGGTCTCTGTTCCATAATACTTAAACTTTTTGGTATTTGGGTATTGAGACTACATTCTGATTATTGCGACGAACCAGCAGGACGGACCGTCGTGGATATGACGGTCCATCGTGGACTTCCGTAATCCCACACTAGGTCAGACTTCTCGACCTTTCTTTCGCAGCTTCACTACGATGCCACCTACGGACCGTCACAAGCTCGACGGACCGTCACAAGCTCCGTAGGTGGTCTCTTCTGCTCTCGCTCAAAAACTTCCGTGTTCATCTTTGGACAGATTTCCTGCAAATAAGGAGAAATTTACATACAAATCCATACAAAAAGGCTTTTGGACACACACTAAATTTAAGGAAAAAACATTAAAAATACCGTGAAACCACAGTATATCAGCTATATCTATTATGAGAAAGGCGTAGCCCATACCACAAATTGTATATAAACTCCAGATAACCAATAAGAGCCACCTAATGCTAAGGAGTACATATACTGAACCTCAAATTGCGTGTGGTCAAGGGACAACAGGCTGAAGCTAGAGTGAATCAACACCTTAGAGAATAAAGGTCAGCACGATAAGACCTTGAATCATTGATTATAAAGGCTTTGAAAGGTTCTCATTTAACGTCATCATCAAATAACCATCATTGATTGACATCTACTAGTAGACAATCAACACAATATTCAAAGCTCAAACAACCTCTAGTTCCCAATGGTCAAGCAAATCCTTAAATCCCAAACGCAATTCACGGGGCTATAGAAAAAGAGTCAGTGGATAGAAGGGGATTAAATTTGAGTCCTCGCCTAAATGAAGGCTTATTTATATTAGAGTCAAATTTTCTACAGTAGGGAGTTAAACATATGAAATGATATCAAAACAGAATGGGGCCAAACGGGACCAAATATAGCACGACTACGACTAGAACTAGTATAAGCGTAAACTAAGATTCTCAAACTAATCAACAATAACATCAATTGAGTTCAACAACAAGATACGAGTAATAACATGACACAATCAACCTATTCCTATCCTATCTTGAAAATCCCAAAATACGCCTAACACATGACATCTAACAATTTAGCACGATCAACATTGTTTCCATCCCTAATTAGCAAAAGTTAATATAATTTCTTATATTCAATCTCAAACTAAGGAAAGGGAAGTCGTAGCCTACCTTTAGTCTAACCATAATTTGAGGCTCACAATAGTGGAAACAAACACCATGCTACAATTCACTCTTGAAATATCAACAAAAAGCTAAGGTTGTTCCAAAATAGAGGAAAACACCAAAAATAAAGACTCTTACATTTCCCAATGATACACCTAGGTGTCCCCGCACTTTCGAACATAATGGAGTTCAAATAATCAAAATCTAGGATATATTTTAGAGGAGAAATCGCCAAAGGAAAATTATAATTCCCTCTTGAATGGGTCTTGCCGTTAAATTAAGACTAGACTAAATCCTACTTTGTGAATGTGGCATGAGGGTCTTGAGACATGGAGGATCAACAATTAACCCTTCTCAAATGCAAAGAAGGCCTTACAAATGCTAAGGGTAAAGAAATAAGGCCACAGGAATGCGGCTGGGACCTATGAATGCAAATAGGAGGTAACTAACTCATCGCCAATGAAGCATGGACCCCGGGAATATCAATACCAAATTCATTGGTATTTGCACACGTGCAGGCAAAATATTGATTGTACCAACTGATGCGCATAACCTAGTTTGACAACTGAAAATCCCGACGGGGTTCTCGTAATTTATTCAAAACGTTGTGCGTGCAAATGAGATATGCAAATCTATTCCAAAGTCAATGCAGTAGTCCAACCTTCCATCGGCATCACTCCCATGAACATCAACACCTTGTAAACCTCATCAATGAACTCTTGAGGATCTTCCTCAACCATGGAACCATGAAACTTTGTAGACTTCATTCTAGTGAAGTCCCTCACTCTAGCTTCCTCCATATCCACATTTGAGTTCATGGGAACTGCCACCTCCCTATTTGCTTGGGCCATAATGGATTGAGACAATATGTAAAAAGAAACCCTAAACTCTACATTAGTCACCTGCTCAACCAAAGGGCCGACCAGAGTTTGAGGAGCTTGAGAAGGAGCTTCGTGTTCCACATTCTCCTTCATGTTCATTCTAGCATAAGCTCTTCGAGTATCCATTTCCTGTGAGCATTATATAGGGATTAGGAGAAAGACTTTATAGAGTCAAACTCTATGACACGACTTTAGATTAACGAAGAAGTGGAGCTTCCTAAGCATCTTCCTAAGCATCACACTCATGAACAAGACTCTACTCAACGTGGCTTATAAGATATCCAAGGACCACTGCGAATCATGTGATTTGACTACAAAGTTTGTCACAACCAAAGGGTATACCCTAGATATAACATGGTGTATAGGACCCCAAGAGGCTCCATACAATCCACTTAGAATTCGTAACATAAGAAATAGAACATAAGAGATAATCAAGTACATTTCAGGTTCTAAACATTTTATAAAAGAAAAGCGGAATGCTAAACATTTGTCTCAGTAGTCATCTAATATAATAGAATCAAATTCTGCATAGCCAATAAATCATGTACAAGACTGAAAATAAGAAAGAGACAGAAAACAATGAAAATCTATCCTCAAAGCATGAGGACTCACCCAAGCTCGAAAATCTCGCAATCAACCTTTCCTTGAGCTTGGGAATCACATATCAAGCTCCTCACCATTTAAAGGAATCCCTTAAGCATCCATAACCTATACTTTGTGTAAAAAGGTAGAGAAGAATGGAGTTAGTGCAAGAATGCACTAAGTATGACAACCATGCAAAAACATGTATTTAAAAGGGACATTTTATTAGAAAACCATGCATTATACCTTTTTGTAAAAATTTCATATATTGAGCATCATACGACATACATACTTCATTTATTCATATATCATAGTCATAATAGTACATAAAATCACACATAGCATTTAAGTGACATTTTGAAGCATTTTACAGTAAGCTCCTCACACTTTACAGTAAGCATTTTTCCCTTAACTGTGAACTTCTTTCCTTTAACCCATTAGCCTCCCAAGTAACCCTCTAGTGAAACTTTGTCCAATTCATCACCTTAAGTTCACAAGGAAACCGTACATACAACGTTCACACACCAAGACATACCATCATAGAAGTATAGAACACCACAAGACACATTCAAGTCAAGACCATAAGGACATTACAATGAACTCTATTCACTTTGCACATATACTAATTTCACTTCACATAGACCATTATAGACCTTACTTACAATCCTCTTCTAATTCTAATCGTTAAATGTCCATGTGAAGTCCCATAACCTCACACGTACTTAGTAAACCTATCATAAAACCACAAGCCTTAACATATACTTCATAAAGCAAACATAATACTATAGTCAACTACATACACTTCATGTAGGACCTTAGTGACATAGTCATATTTGAAATTCATATCATTCATATCATCACATCATGTAGATATTAACACAATTTCATGCAAGAGAACCATAAACATATGCACATACATTGGACCACCTCCCTAGGACTACCTTAACGAGCTACTTGTGCAATGCATAGGTGGGTTCATTACTTCCACCTATCCTAATGTACCTTCCCTTAGGTTATCCTAGTTAGGGTCCCTTTACTTTACTTTAATTCCATTGTCCATTTTACATTAGGGAAACTATAGCCTTAACCGACACTAAGACCATGGGTGCTAAACATGGAATTTCGTGTTGTAGAGCGTTACACCAAAAGAAGGTGCTCTTACCTATCCAAGGTGGAACATTAACACATGATAGAATACTAAGTAAATTCACTTGCTAGATCCTATGTGGAAAGGATAGTTTATGGAACTTGGAGGTATATGTGGAAACCCTCTTTATGCCAAATGGGACATTGTAGTCATCCACTATGAAAATATCACTCTATGCCCTTTGGATATGAGGCTAACCACATCATGAGGACTATGGTGACCTACCTTCCTACAATTGGAATGGACACCCCTATTAACATTACTTTATAAAACGAAGGCTTTAGGAGAGTTAACTCCTCGTATGCTTAGCTCATAGGTTATAGATGAGTGTTCATCAACCTAAATCATATGAGAAACCATTTCACGTGGACATAGTATATTCAAACACCTAATAGTTTAGGGTACACTTGAGTAAACCTTTCAAGGCCCCTCCATTGACTAGATTATCATACATGTGCGTGTGTGTATACTTATATGTGAGCAAACCTTTCACATAACACATTAAGGCCACACATGTTCATACATTAATGCATAAGCATAAAGGTATAACTATATGAGAAATCCTTTCATATAAACACTCTAAGAAACTATGCACATTCATAATTCATCATATCATATACTTAACATCATAGCATATAAGTCATATTCATAACATGTTCATACATTACTATTCATGTACTTAGAAGACCAACCTAGGAACTATCCTATCAAGGTACACATGTGCAATGCATACACAAGGTCCCATAACCGTGCCCATACTAGTAAAACTATCAAGTCATCCTAGTTAATGAATGCATCACATACTTTCATAGACATCGGCGTTACATGCATAGTAGTAGACATTAGTGCATATGAGAATACCTTTCATTAGATACCATGATCCTATACTACGTTATAAGCATATGCATAATATGTGAGTGTGTTTCGGTTGGTCGACAAGATCACATAATGGCTATCAACAACACATTGAGGAATCCACCCTCTTAGGACCACAATACACCTTAAAGCATAGACCACAACACAACTTAGCATAGGAGACAAGCTAACTTCATATTACACTTAAGACTCCTAACCTTAGCTATTCACACATTCACATAGCGGTACATAGGTAAAGGATCATTAGTCATTTATACTCATCTAATGCAGTACCTAATCAAATCCAACATAGTCATTTATATACTTGTAACATTAGCAATACAACCCAGATCACAACTAGAATAGGAAATTAGGCATGACTTCATATTTGGGTGATGATCACCAACACACATTCATATTATAATTGCCTTCCAGGCAATATCACAGCATATATATATTGAAAATAAAGTAAACACCTCCACCATAAGTGGACCACACCACATACTGCCATATAAGGCTTCATCAATTCACAATTCTATATAAAGTAGAAGAAGTAGGCAATCTGACCAATTTCTCAACCTTTGGTCATCATTGACCAATACCCATATTTCATAAACAATTCATATCTAGGACAGTATCTAAAGGTATACTAACATAATAGAAATCATGAATTAGTCATAACAATATCAAGATCACATCAAGTACACTACCTCATCAACTTATATAGAATGTGAAGGAAAGTGGATCTGTTACCAAATTCTTCGTAACATCGATCATCAATGATCAACCTCCTTAATTCACCAAAGTGCAATATAGGGCAGTAGCTACAAGTATCTCTTAATAATAAAAGTCATACATTCATGCACTTATAGAGTCTATATTACAGTGAACACCATACAATTACTATACAGAGGAAGTAGAGATCAAGTCTTCAAGCTTCAATCTATATTGGATAACAACACATAATTCATCATCACAATACATTATAGCCAGTATCTAAAGTACAATTAACCCAACACGAGATCATGAATCAATTACCATAGAGTCGAGATACATTGAACTATATTAGCAATTTATAGAGATAAGAGAACATGAATCAATACTACCTAATCTTCAAGCCTTGATCAACATTGGATCCCTTACATATAAGTCATAATGTATATACATGATAAGAAGTAGCTAACAATCAATTAAATATAATTGAATCACATTACAATTCTCCTAACATAAAGATCATACTAGCCAATAAATAGCTTAAAACGAGAGTTGGAAGGGAGCATGGGTTCATCATGAAATTGGATTGAAATTCACAATACAATCAATACGTTATCATCAATTCATCATGAGAAATCCTTTGAAAACTTTCTGAGAAAGAACCCATGGCTAGATTGAAGAAGAAGATATTTGATCATGAACTTGCATTAAAATCATTTAAGGAACTCTCTAGATGAAAGATTAACTAGATTAAGGATCACCACACCTTAATGTAGTATAAGACCTCCAAAATTGATGAATAACCCATGGGAATCCAAGCTCCGATCTTTTCTTGACCTTCACCTACAATGGAGGTTTTCTAGAGAGAGTTTGGGAGAGGGAAATCTAACTTTGTGAATTGTAATAGGAATGGGGTTGTCACGTTTTTGATCATACTAATATACACAAAAAATAACCAACTAAACCGCCTATTGTCATGTTAGCACGTGGGGTGAATTTCCAATTAAATCTTAATGAAACAGTTGCAAGCAGAGAAGTCGCAGGCTGCATCGTCGGACACAGTTGACGAGGCGTTATCTGGTCGATGAGCTGTCCTGCTGCTTCGTCATTTGCGACTGCAGCTCTTTCCTGTGAGGATTATCTCACACTTCTAATAGTTGAGCGACGCCTCCCATCGATGGGGCGCGATTTAAGGACGGGGCGTCATTTGACCTCGTTGATTGACACTGCCAAAGCAGTGTCTCGACAGCCTTTGGGTTCTCCTTAAGGGTCTCTTGCTGGGCCCTTAGTGAATCGTAGCTGGACGTTTCTAACGTACGTATATACCTCAAAATTCAAGGTCCTTCCACATCAATTTCACCCAAAACAACTACTCGTAACACCTTCAAAAAAGCTAGGCACACTCAAGACACACATGAACATCTCAAGGGCTAACTTTCGAACGTCTTGGACGTTTGACCTCCAAACTTCATGAAAATCAACATACTGCCTATAAACATCATTATTACTCATATAAGGACTTCATAAGCCAATTACACACATATCAGAACATAAAAACATCCAAGGCCTCTTGGTGACTAGTCTTCTAACGTCTTGATCGTCCCTCGACGTTTGACTTCCAAATGACTTCAAGTCACTCATGCATACTTTAAACACTTAAGTAACATGTTAACAATCTTATAGGCACATGTGAGGCTCTAGACATCTTAACTCCTTTTAGGGGTCTTACACTAACAACTCTAAAACCATTAAATTCATGTGAGATACTTCTTAAAGTAACCTTAGTTCATTATTATCATTGTGGGAAGTAGCCTTAACTCCATAGAGATCCTGAAATTCTAGCTTAAGTGGATGCCACAAGCTAATGACTATTTAGAAAATCACCTATAGGGGCACATATGTAAGGGATGAGGAGATTTCTTCTCTAAACCATCCTCTACTAACGGGAGAGCCTCCATCTCAAATATCAAGTTGATGCTAAGCATAATTCCCATGGAGTAGTCATTTTCTTAACTTGTTCTTGTTATCTGTAGAAGGTCACATTATCTTTCCAATCCAAGCTAAGCTTCATTAGGATAGATCTTTTATCTCTACTTCATTTAGGTGAGAAAACCTTTCAATCTTAGAATCCTTACGATGTAAGAAACCTTTCTCAATCATACATTCATCTGTATATAATAAACCATTGACAACATAACAACAATATCATCATTAATACTTGACTCTCAAAGCATCCTTATAAATGTTTCATATATTTCATAAGAACATGCATAGTTCCATAATTAATTCTTTCAAGGTTCAAAACATACTTCAAATCATAAACATATAGATTACATGGGTTACACATGGGTTCATAAAAATTCATCATAATTTCATGTAATTCTATCAATTCATGCTTGATTTCGTACAAATCTTCTTTCATAATTCAGATCCACATTATATGCTCATAACTAGTAAAACATGGTGATTACACGAGTTCATTGGGGAATCTTAGTAAAATCATAGTATTTCATCAATTCATGCATAAGAGCTCATAATTCAATCATTTAAATTAATCATCAAGAGAACCCATGGAATTGACGAAAATCCTATCTCAATTGGGGATTTCTAACTTTGAAATAGGAGAAAAATGAAGGTTTGATATTGAACCCTAGCTTAAATCATCTTTTTCAACCTTCTAGTGAGAGAAATACCTTTCGGAGATAAAGACTCAACTTCTTATGGTGAGTTTGATGATGCTCAAGGGAATGAATTAATTTGTGGTTAAAATCACTTACGTAGGGGTTATACGCATGGGAAAAACGACATAGTATTAAGATAAAACAATTAGAAAAGGACAACTGCCTTTAGAATAACAAACGAACTTATACATACTAGCGTTGACCGACGGACCATGGTTTGAGCGACGGTCTGTCCTGCACATCTATCATCTCCATCGAAGATTGGACTTTGGGGCCATGATCCATGCACCACCCTCCACGGACCATGGACCCAACAAGTTTCTGTTGGTCCAGGTCATGATTTATGGTCTTTTGGCCCTTGTTGGGTGGACAACCCATGGATAAGACCCATAGTTGGTGTCTTAATCCATGATCTTTAGCCGGTCTATGTCGGATGTCACCAGAAACTTTTGAAAAGTGCTATCATTCCTATTCTCAAGTACGATGAGTTACAATTCGTCACGCTCCGAGACAACCCCTAGATGAAACCTAGGACCGAAGACCACTACTGATCTCAAGATAACCCTCTTACCAATGGCATGATTTAAAAATGCAACAAAATATATGAACCAAAGCTTAATTGGAGAAATTAACAACTTAATCCACAATAAAAATAAGGTTCTAAAAATTACAATAAGAATAAAGCTGTTAGTTTAAAAATCTTATTGGGAATATGTCTTGAATAGATTGCATTTATTTGGAAGCTCAAGAAAAAGGGAAGACTCAAGTCTCGGAGTGATTGTCCGATTATTTGAGGCAAGTGGATTTCTAAACCCTTGTTAAGTGTAAGAAATGTGCGTATTTCGTTGTGGTATATGTTTGGGAGTAATAGGACTTGGTGATAGGTTATTTTGTCTACATTTATTAATTCTAATGATGAAAACAAAGGTTAATAAAAGGCAATGTGAATAATTGCTTGTGTGTGATGTGTTGATAATGGAGAATGTTTTGAAAGGCTTGCCGAATCATTGTTGATGTTGTTGTGAATTGTGCTATGTTATGAAAATGACCATCTTCTCTGTATTTATGTGAACATGTCATTTGCATTTTCTAAGAGATAGTTGTGACAGGTGTTATGTGCATTGATAAAGAATGAGAACTAAAAGAGGATGTACTATATCAAGGTACGTATCGCGCACCGTGATGGATACTATATTTCGAGGGACGTAACGCATGCTGCGAAGAATTATATATTTTGAGGGATGTATCGCACACCGCGATGGTTACTATTATCGGGGGTCATGTCATACGCCGCGATAGTTGCATGGACAGATATGTCCCCCACGGGTCCCTGACTGAGCGACAGCAGGTGTGTATCACTAGGTCAGACATGCATCATTATACTTGACATTGGATTCCATGGCATTGCACATACTTATCATTAGTGAACTTGATATTGTGTTTTGCTGATCTTGTGAATGCCCTTCTCTGTAACTTGTGATAGATGAATACTAAGCTTGTTGTTGAGGAGATATAATTTGTTAATGTGTGGTTGTTGAGGATATATAATTTTTTTAAAGTATTGTTGTTGAGGATATATAATTTTCAAAGTGTTGTTGTTGAGGATAAGTAATTTATCTAAATGTTGTTCTTGATCTATGTTCTATGTAAACTATGAGCTGTTTGGTTAGAGTGATTTTTAGGCAGGTTGTAGTTGTGGAGGTTCAGTTGGGGTGGTAGGAGTACCCATATTTCATCTCCTTATCTTCTGTTTAGAGGTTTACTTGCTGAGTACCGTGTAATTTGGTACTCACCCCTTGCTTCTAAAATTTTTTGTAGGTTACTAGTGCGGAACATTGTGATATATTCTCTTTTTTTCGAGGCTTCTTGGAGATTTGTGAGGTAGCTGTTTGTCATCTCAGCAGATCTTCTTACTCTTGTTTATGATTTTAATCTACTCTAGAAACAATATCATATGAGACTTATATTTTCTTTACATGTGACAACAAGGTTTTGAGGTATAATTTAAGTTGATAGTAAATTTTTTGCATTTTATTGTAATGGTTTAGTTTTAGGCTTACTTGTCTTGGTGGGATAAGATGAGTTCCATCACACCCAATTTTGGGTCGTGACAAAATGGTATCAGAGCTCCAGGTTCATAGGTCTAATGTTTGTACAATTCGAGTCTAAGTAGAGTCTCGCGGATCGGTACAGAGACGTCTGTACTTATCTTCAAGAGGCTATAGTGACTTATAAGAAAAATCTTCACTTCTTAAATTCTTTGTCGTTCGTACTTGGTCCGATTTTTACTCTTATGGATTCACTTCATTCACTCTCATTTATATGATGACTCGTGCATAGTTCCTCATGTGAATATATGACGTGTTGTATTGTCTTGAATGTTAGACCTAGCACAAAGGTGGAAGTTATAGAATTATGAAAACGATGTGTAGTCGAATTTGAAATGTTCAGTGACTCGAATGCTCAACAATTTGAAGGGGTGGAGTAAGATGATATCTCAATGATGCACTTTGAGAATATTTGAATGATGAGGTTGAACAGTGGTTTGAGGGACTTCAAGAATGCGTTATATTTTTCGGGATAGTTATTTAGAAGCAAAAATAATACTTGTACAGTATTGGCAATATCTTGATTAGTTTGACAATTGTAAGTGGAGTGAATAAAAGGATTACTATATAATGAATAATGTTACTTTAAAAACTACAATTAGTAAAGTTATCATAACATGAATTGGTTTCTTAGAAAATGTTGAAAATTACATTGCACCGATTAAGGTTTTAATCTTTCATAGATTGTGTGTACATCAAAGAGGGTCATGATATGACTAATAAAATTGTATTGATATGTACTTGATTAGAATTATGGAGTGTTTTGCTTTTATTATCGACTTGACCTACGAAAGAATACATATATATTTGGCTGGATATGGAACAAATTTGGTAATATTTAAGAGTCATTCGATAGGTAGAAATGTGTGGGCTAATTGGGTATGATCTTCTCAGTAGGTATTATGTGTTCTAGTGGCAAATCTAATAGTCTTTCACGATGTGGTACTATTGTTATATAAAATGGATACGTCGATTGTAAGCATGAATACTAACTATTTATGGAGTTGTAGATAGTATCACATGCTCATACAATCTAATTTGATATTGCATTAATATTTGAGAAACCAACTAGGTAGTTAGTGCAGATGTTTATTGTCACATCCAGGAATACCCCCTAGACATAACCGGCTTTGTCGTCCTCTTTGAGGACTAAGACTAGCCTCTCAGCTTACATCATTACATTCATAGGTCACATTTAGCAGAAAATTTAAATCTTTTCATTACTTCTAATTGGAGGTTTACATAGACCTCTACATACACATAGTTTATATATATATCGAGTATACATAGACCCTTCGTATAGGAAGATTACTTAATCTTCTACTTTTAATGCACATAAATATATAAGAAATAACACAGCCTCAAAATAATTGTCTCATCTCATAACCATCTAATAAGAGTATATCAAATTGGGCCTAGCACATATATCAATACAATAAGACCACATATAGGTCATACAACATTTAGTATCCAAATGAAAAGGAAAGAAACATAATAGTTTTAAAACTAAAGCAACATCATAGGCTTGATAGTGGCATTGCCCTCAGAAAGTGATGACCTACCCTACTTGGATGATCAAGAATTCCAAGTCTTTTTCAAAGTCGTCTCCAAAAGCCCTTCAACGAAAGGAACCTAAGATGTTGGGGAAAAGGAAGAAATGGAGTTAGTACACCACTTGTACTAAGTATGAGACCATATGCACACATACTATGAAATCATGTTAAGAAAGGGACATTTCAATAAGTATGCACTTTTCATTAAAAACCTTTATGCACATTCAACAAGACCATACAAACCAATAGGACATGTTCATTGAGTCATCGACATGTACATCACAAGAACAACAACATCAAGTCTAGTCAAGTCAACATGCATATCATATAACCGAATACATAGTCAAGTAACTCTATCATCAAGTCATAATAGCAACAAGCATGAATAAGAGTACATTTCAACATAACCAAAGCAAGACAATTACCAATGAACCCCTGTCAAGTCAACAAGTGCAATACCCATGGAAAGCCCCATAAACTTACTAAATCAAGTAACCCAACATGAATCATGACTAACATCCTACTTCACATAGCAGAACATTTAAGAGTACATAACATCTTAATTTAACAATGTAGACCAACACATATTCATAAGTGAAACTAATCAACATATAGTATCAACGATGTGCAAGTTCAACATATTCATATCATATACCATCATAAGCATATTCATACATAAGAACATCCTTCTAAGACTTCCCTCGAGGTTAACTAGTGCAATGTTTAGGTAGAGTCCCATACCCCTACCTATACTAAGATAAAACCCTTAGGTTATCCTAATTACAGTACATTCCTTTAATTTATTTTACCTTTTGGGAACATCTTGCCCTAACCGACATAGACTACATGAGCTAATGTGGAATCCAATGTCATGGAACCCTACACCAAAAGAAGGCGGACTACTTGCCAAGGTAGTACTAAAACATGAATATAACAACTATGTGGATCCACTAGCTAGTATTCCTATGGGGGTAACATAGTTCAAGAACTATGATATAGTTGGGACCCTCTTTATGCTACATGCATTATAGTCTCCAATATCAAGATCCTACCTTTCCTATGTGGGAAGGGAAACTCCTCACTCTATTTCACTTGGTGCTAAGCTAGAGCACCTTTTGAAATGTCTTTAATGTCTCTATTAATCATCATAACTTATTGTAGGTCATAGGATCTAACCCTTGTATATTCATCATGATTATAGCTCAATAGGAATGGCATGAGTGTAATCCTTTCATTACAATTCATATAACTGAGGTTAGCATATTTACACATCACTTCATAATAAAGCACATTGGTAAATCACTCACCATCCTTATAACATTTACATCTTAGACAATACCTCACAAATCATAGTCAAGACATTTCAATTCAACATCATAACACCCTATTAATCCTAATACAAGTCATACTCCAATACAACATCATTACATAATCACAATTAACCATTATTTGAAGTAAAGGATAGGGATCACAAGACTTACCAAGTCCCCTTCATAATTTATCATCAAGGTCTTAACATCAACCCTTAATCCAACCCAATTAGTGCATAACATTATCACAATTCAATGACCAACATGATAACAAGGCTAAAAGAATCACTACATCACAATTCAATACTAGTTCATGGCTTAAGACAAGATACATAGGTTGATTCACAACATACTTCATAACCTAGATAAACTTCTCAAGAACTAGCATGATATGAATATAATTCATCCTATTTTATTCATTATTGATACCATAACATGATCTAGTAGTAATTCTATCAATAACCAAGTCAATTGAACGAACATTACGTAATTCATATCAAGATCATAACCAAGGGTTAAGGGGTAAATGTCATCTTCTACAAACTAGACAAAAATATCAAGATATATCATAATTAAGTTATCATACATGTTAATCTACTCATGAAATCCAAAAGAAATCAGAAACAAATCAATTCAGAACATCAATTTTGTATTGGATGAAAACCCGAATTTTGAAAACAATTTATTGGAACCCTTTGAGGAAAGAGGTCTCAAAGGTGAAAGAGATCCCAAACCTTACTAATTGTTGAGGGTTTATGGAAAAAATTGACCCTTTTCAGCCCTTGAACCAACCTCTAGCTTGGTATTCGATGGGGGGTTTCTTTGAGAGAGAAAGAAGAGATAAGGAAGAGAGTTTTAGGTTTATAAGTTATGAGAGTTTTAGTTAGTCTTAATTAGGTTAGGACTTTATTTAGGGTGTTAACTAAGTTAATTATACCTCCCTAATCCCCAAAATAATTAACTAACCCTTTTATTACTCAGTTGGAACCAACTTAAAAACGTGCAGAAAAGTTAGGCCCTCACAGACGAGACCTAGACTTACGGTCCGTCTGTGAGTCGACGACTCCTTACCCCTCCGTGCTGCACATGGTTGATGAGTTCAGAGAGTTGTCCAAATGGACCATTAGTATAAGAACCCCAAAATGAAATAGGGTTTATAGATCCTATCATGTTTGTATTAAGGTTAAAAGGTACTAAAATGAATTATAATATGGTGTAGAGGCAGTGTGTAAAGTTTGAGGTGATTTGGAAGTGAAATGTCAAGGGACGACCAAGACGTTCGACAACTTGTCACCTATGTGTCTCATGTATCTATGCGTGTTTATATATTTTATGTCATGAGCTTATTAAGTCTTAAAATAATGATGTTTATCGATATTATATGGTGTTTCGTGTAGTTTGGAGATCAAACGTTCAAGAACGTCCAAGACGTTCAAAAGTTAGCCCTTAAGACGCTCAAGCGTGTCTTTAATGGGGCCTAGCCTGTTTGAACGTGTTACATGTATTTGTTTTGGGTTAAACTCATGTTGGAGGTATGAAACTTGTTAAGGTTTTTATTTATGTTGGAAACATCCGGGTACGATCTAAAGGCCCCGCAAAAGAGCCCACAAGAAGGACCCAAGGCTGTCTAGGCACTGCATTGGCAGTGTCAATCGATGAGCCAAACGACGCCCTGTTGGTTGACCAACGGACCGTTGGTGGGGTATCATCGATGGAAACTTAGCTTGGTAAAAGATAAACGAAAGACCAGGCCAAGTACCAATCGATGTAAGCCATAGACGGCTCGTTGATTGACCTACAGTCCGTCGATGTGCTGTTGATGGTGGCCTGCAATTGGTGCCTGCGCACCGTTACTAAGGGGAGAATGGGAAATTTACCACAAGTCCTAAACTGACTCTAATTGATTTATTTACCTATTTTTGGGTGTATATAAGTAATCTAAAACGTGACCAACCCATTCCCAATCCCATTCACTCAAATTGAACCTTCCCTCCAAAACCAATTCTCTCTAGAAACCTCCAGTGTTGTTGAAGCTCAAGAAAAGCTTGTAATTTAGATTCTCATGGGTTCTTCAAAATTTTTTAGAGGTTTTAATGTATATAAAGGTATGGTGATCCTTCATCTCTAGTTATCCTTCCATCTAGAGAGTTAATCTCAAAGTTTTCAAAGAGAAAATATGATCAAATCTCTTCTTCTTTAATCTATCCATGGGTTCTTTCTCAAAAAATTTTAAATGGTTAAATAGTGATTAATTATTGTCTATGGATTGGTTTTAACGTGATTTAATCCAATTGCATGATGAACCCATATTCCCTCCCTAAATCAATTTAGTCGTTGCATGGTCTTTGTGATCATGGCTTGTTAATGGTGAATTGTGATTCTCTTACATTGAATTGCCTATACCAACTGCTATTTATGTGAATTGTTGAATTTATGATGAAGGATCCATGTGGATCAAAGCATGAAGGTTTGAACATGCCTATCCTAGTTATTAATGTGATCACTGTAGTGTGGGTTCTTAATTATATAAAAGTGGATTTCGATCATGTTTAGTTGTTTGTGTATACTTTTTTAAGTTGATTTTATGTTTGAATCATTGATATGAATCTTGTATGATCAAAGTTAATAAGGTTTATATGAATTGATCTAGGTTCTTCTAATCTATCAAATGGTAACTTGTGATCTTGATGTTAGGTTGGTTCTCTTGTATCTAGATTTCATGATAATTGGTTCATGGTTTTGCATAGGGTATATTGTATCTTAGATACTACACATAATAGGTTATAATGATGAATAAATTGTTTGGTATCCAATGTGGATTGATGCTTGAAGATTTGATCCCTAATTCCTCTCTATTGTAATTCCATGATTGTTCACTGTAATCTTGACCTCTAGGCAAATTGCAGTAGGATTTTGTCTAAGCCATGGTATATTTTACTACTGCCTTTTGTGGCGTATTATTGATTAATTTGAGCATGAATAATGTACAATCAAAGTGAGAAAGAATTGATAAGAGATCAACTTCCCTTCATATTCTATAAATTGATAACGCCATGAACATAATGTGATCTAAATGTTATGATAGATAAAGCATGATTTCGTTTAAGTAATGATCTCAATAGCTACTGCCCTATATATGAATTGTTGATAAACAAGGTATATTTATGAATGATGATCAAAGGGTGAGGGATTGGTAAGAATGCTTATCTCCTCTACTTTTCTATATTAACGTAGTTGATAAAGCCTTGTATTGCATTGTGTGGTGTGGTCCACTTATGGTGGAGGTGTTTAAATATTGTCATTATATATGTGTTGAACATGGCCTTTAAGAAAAATTTTTAATATATGAGTATGTGGTTATGATGATTACACTATGTGAAGCTTATGCCTACTTTCCTATTCTAGTTGTGATTTAGGTTGCATGGCTATTGTATAAGCATGTGTATATCTATGTTAGGTTAAAGTGTAGGTGCTACCAATGATGAGTTAAAATGGTTTAATAATCCCTTACCTACGTACCCCTATGTGAATGCATGAATATAACAAGTTAGGAGTCTTAAGCTTAATATGAAGTTGACTTGTCTCCTATGCTATTGTGTGTTGTGTGGTCTATGCTTGAAAGAGTATTATGGTCTATGAGGGTGGCTGCCTCAATGTGTTGTTGATAGCCATTATGTGATCATGTTGACCAATGTACACACACTCACTTTACATGCATGTTACAAGTATTATAAGTCATGGTGTCTAAATGAAAGGTAGTTCTCATATTCACTAATGTTTACTACTACGCATGCTAAGATGATGTTTATGAAAGTATGATATGTGTTTCCTTAACTAGGATGACTTGATAGGTGTACTAGTATGGGCAAGGGTATGGGACCTTTTCTATGCATTGCACATGTGTACCTTGATAGGATAGTTCCTAGGTTTGATTTCTAAGTACATGAAAATGAACGAATGGGCATGTCATGAACGTGACTTATATGCTATGATGGTAAGTATATTATATGATGAAGTATGAATGTGCATAGTGTCTTGGAGTGTTGATATTAAAGGATTGCTCATATAGGTACACATATAGACTTATACATTGATATATGAACATGTGTGATATTATATGTTATGTGAAAGGTTTTCTCACATTTGAATACACCCACACACATGAATGATGATCTAGATAATAGAGGGGCCTTGAAGGTGTGCCCCAAGAATACTCTAACATAGATAGGTTCTTGAATATGCTATAAGCATACGAGGAATGAATATCCTAAGCCTATGTTTTATGAAAAATAAAATAAAGGTTTTTCAATAAACGGAACTTAGCTTAGCACCGAGTGAACTTGACATTGAGAGGTGTTGACTTCCCTTGGAGGAAGATCCGTTATTTGTTTCTTATAGAGTGTTGACTTCCCTTAGATGAATTCTCACCTATGGATCCACATGAGGTGGTGACTTCCCTTTGAGGAAGGTTCACCCATGTTTTCTCATGAGAGGGGGCCCCAATTGCCAAAGGTCATGTAGAGGGATTATACATATCTCTTAGTTCCATAAATTATGCTTTCCACATAGGATCTATCAAAGTGAATTCACTTAGGATGCTATGATGTATGTTAATGTTTAAACTTGGCTAGGTAGGAACACCTTCCATTGGTGTAAAGCTCTACAACACTAAATTCTATGTTTAGCACCCATGTCTTAGTGTCGGTTAAGGTTCGAGTTTCTCTAAAGTAAAATGTAATTAAATGAATAGGACCCTAACTAGGAGGAGCTAAGGTAGGTTACTTAGGATAGGTGGAAGTAATGAACCCATATAGACATTGCACAAGTAGATCCTTTGGAAGTTCTAGGAAGGTGACCTAATGTGTATGATTATTATTATATTATTATGCATGGCATGGTAGTATTCGTATACTTGTTATGAGGATGTGCATTGTATGAGTCTATGTGATGTGGTTTTATTCTTATATGAACTATGTGAGTCTTAATGATTATATTAAAAAGATTGTTGATATGATGGAGTTGCCCTTATGTGTTGTGTTGATGTATGTAGTGTTAAGGTTCTGGTCTCATGAACGGTTTACTAAGAATGTATGGGGTTATGCGGATTTATATATTCATTGCACTAGTAGACGAAGATTGGGTCATGAACAAGGTCTAATAATGATGTATGTGAAGGGAAGTCATTATATGTGTAAGCTGATGTAGCTTACTGTGACGTTCCTAAGATTTTGACTTAAACATGTCTATCATGTGGTATACTTATATGATGATATGTGATGACTTGTGTAGGTTGTATGTATGCTTTTCTTTGTTGCATAAGGGGATGCATTGCACCAAGTATCACTAGAGGGTTACTAGGAAGGTTATGAGTTAAAAGAAAACGGGTTCACTGTTAAGTTAAAGAAATTCACTGTAAAGTGATCTCAATTATGGCTTAAATTCTATTTATGATCTTATGTAATGTTTGACCTTTGAATATGTATATATGAATTATGTGAATGATATAAATGCAATTGTCTAAGGGTTTAAAAGATTTACTCAAAAATGCATGAAGTATGATTTCGAGAAAATGTCCCTTTTAAATGAATGTTTTTGCATGGTTTCCATACTTAGTGCATTATTGTACTAATCCCATTCTTCTCTAATTTTTACCCTAAGTGTAGGTTATGGATGCTTAAAAAGTATGTCTATTATTTAGGAGCTTTATAGAAGATTCCAAGCTCAAGGAAAGGGGTCCTTAAGTTCCAAGAATACCCCCTAGACGTAACCGGCATTGTCGTCTTCTTTGAGGACTAAGACTAGCCTTTTAGCTTACATCATTACATTCATAGGTCACATTTAGCGGAAAATTTAGAACTTCTATTACTTCTAATTGGAGGTTTACATAGACCTCTAAATACGCATAGTATATACATATCGAATATACATAGACCCTTCGTATAGGAATATTAACATAAATATATAGGATATAACAGTCTCGAAATAATCATCTACTCTCAAAACAATCTGACAAGAGTATATCAAATTGGTCCTAGCCCATAAATCAATACAATAAGACCACATATAAGTCATACAAATTTTAGTATCCAAATGAAAACGAAAGAAACATAATAGTCTTAAACCTAAAGCAACATCATAGGCTTGATAATGGCATTGCCCGCAGAAAGTGAGGACCTACCCAACTTGGATGATCAAGATTTTCAAGTCTTCTTCAAAGTTGTCTCCAAAAGCGCTTCAACGACTGGAACCTAAAATGTTGGGGAAAAGGAAGAAATGTAGTTAGTACACCACTTGTACTAAGTATGAGACCATATCCTCACATACTTTGAAATCATGTTAAGAAAAGGGACATTTCAATAAGTATGCACTTTTCATTAAAAACCTTTATGCACATTCAACAAGACCATACCAACCAATAGGACATGTTCATTAAGTCATAGGCTTGTACATCACAAGAACAACAACATCAAGTCTAGTCAAGTCAACATGCATATCACATAATTGAATACATAGTCAAGTAACTCTATCATCAAGTAATAATAGCAACAAGCATGAATAAGAGTACATTTCAACATAACCAAAGCAAGAAAATTACCCATGAACCCCTATCAATTCAACAAGTGCAATGACCTAGAAAAGCCCCATAACCTTACTCAATCAAGTTACCCAACAAGAATCATGACTAACATCCTACTTCACATAGAATAGCATTTAAGAGTTCATATCATCTTACTTTAACAATGTAGATCAACACATATTCATAAGTGAAACTAATTAACATATAGTATCAACGATGTGCAAGTTCATCATATATATATATCACATACCATCATAAGCATATTCATACATAGGAATATCCTCCTAATGTTTCCCTCAAGGCTAACTAGTGCAATGTTTGGGTAGAGTCCCATACCCCTACCTAGACTAAGCTAAACCCCATAGGTTATCCTAGTTAGAGTTCATTCCTTTAATTCATTTTACCTTTTGGGAACATCTTGTACTAACCGACATAGACCACATGAGCTTATGTGGGATCCAATGTCATGGAACCCTACACCGAAAAAAGGCAAACTACTTGCCAAGGTAGTACCAAAACATGAACAGAGAAACTACGTGGATCCACTAGCTAGTATTCCTATGGGGGCAACATAGTTCAAGAACTAGGAGAAATAGTTGTGACCCTCTTTATGCTACATGAATTATAGTCCCCAATCTCAAGAGTACATTAGTGATCCTACCTTACCTATGTGGGAAGGGACACTCCTCACTCTAGTTCAATCGGTGCTAAGCTAGAGTCCTTTTTAAAATGTCTTTAATGTTTTTATTAATCATCATAACTTATTGTAGGTCATAGGGTCTAACCCTTCTATAATTATCATCATCATATCTCAATAAGAATTGCATGAGTATAATCCTTTCATTACAATTCATATAAGTGAGGTTAGCATCTTTATATATCACTTCATAATAAGGCACATTGTTAAATCATTCACAATCCTTAGAACATTTACGTCTTAGCCAACAACTCACAAATCATAGTCAAGACATTTCAATTCAACATCGTACCACCCTATTAATCCTAATACAAGGCATACTCCAATATAACATCACGACTTAGTCACAATTAACCATAATTTGAATTAAAGAATATGGATCACAAGACTTACCAAGTCTTCTTCATAATTCATCAAGGTATTACCATCAACCCTTAGTCCAACACAATTAGGGTATAAAATTCTCATAATTCAATGACCTACATGATAACAAGGTTAAAAGAATCACTATATTAAAATTCAATACTAGTTCATGGCTTTAGACATAATACTTAGGTCAATTCAACTTCATAACCTAGATACTCTTCTCAAGAACTAGAATTATAGGAGTATAATTCATCCTTTTCTATTCATTATTGATACCATAACATCAACTAGTAGTAATTCAATCAATAACCAAGTCAATTTAACCAACATTACACAATTCATATCAAGATCATAACCTAGGGCCAAGGGGTGAAGGTCATCTTCTACAAACTAGACCAAATCATCAAGATATATAAAAATTAAGTTAGAATACATGTTAATATATTCATAATATTCTAATAAATCATAAACAAATCATTTCACAACATCAAATTCGTAGTTGATGAAAACCCACTTGAAAACCAAACTCTTGATAACAATTTGATGGAACCCTTTGAAAAAAGAGGTTTTAAAGGTGAAAGAGATCACATAACTTAATAATTTATGAGGATTGATGGAGGAAATTGACCCTTTTCATACCTTGAATCACCTCTATCTTGGTACTCAATGGGGGGGTTATTTGGGAGAGAAAGAAGAGAGAAGGAGGAGAATTTTGGGTTTGTGAGTTATGAGAGTTTTAGTTAGTATTAATCAGGTTAGGACATTATATAGGGTGTTTATTAAGTTAATTATATCTCCCTAATCCACCAAATAATTAACTAACCCTTTAATTAATCAATCAGAACCAACTTAAAACGGTCCATTTGTGAGTCGACGGCTCCTTCCCCTTTTGTGTTGCACTTCATTGATAAGTTCAGAGAGTGGTCCAAGTGGACCATTAGACAAAATGGACAAGTGTTGGTCGATGGATGGTATAAGGAAAAATTTAGTGGTAGATAGTTGATTCAATAGTAATGCATTAAGTTGAGAAGTGTATCCCGAAGGTTTTAAGTGAGGATCAGTGATTTTATCTTAAGGTATGAAGGAATGGATAGACACTAGAATTACAAATTTATTGGTAAAGAAAGTCTTAAATAGTATACTTGTGCGATTATGATTGAAAATTTTAGTAAAAAGTGCATATAAAAGTGGGTCGGTACTTTGAATTTGATTGGCATAAATGAGTTTGTGGTGTCATATTGATGAAAATATTGACATTATGGTGATGAAAAAAGCTAATTGAGAATGATAATAATAAGATTTTGTGATGGATTATGATTGAGATGCAACTAGTATGGTAAGGGAAGTAGATCAAGTTAAGAATGAGGCTAGAGTGAAAATAAACCCTTCATATTGCTTAACCATGTGCCTACATGGGATGTGTCCAAGTGCTACCATTGGAAATTAGAACATCCTCCATTAGAGTAGGTTACAACTCAGGATTCCATGCTTAGCTACCATGGTCTTGTCATTTATTGCCTATTCTCATCATATGGGATACCTACTAGTGTTGGAGAAGTTCTATGAAGTTTAGGTGGTGGTATGGGACGCTATCTACACATTTTACAATAGGCTTCGAAGATGTTAGTGAGTGAGTCCCTAGGTCTTCTCTAAGACTACACCCATGCAGGACGGGCCGTCAACCCACCTACGGTCCATAGGTGGGGGTCGTGGGTAGGCACCTACAATTTATGAACTCTTTCGGCCAAGCCAAGGGTGGTTTGATAAATTCCACTAAATTTGAGGACGGCTATCTTATGTTATTTAAGGTAAGGTAAGTTATTTGAAACACTAAAACCTAGAATTTGACTTCATTTTTGAAAACTCAAAACCATTCCCGCACAAAAGTTCTCTCAAAACTCCATGGAAACTTAGAGTCAAATTGGAGCTTGGATTGAAAGTTTCTATTGCTTTATTTTTCCATTTTGTGGTCTTCTCAATACTTAGTTATGGTGAATCTTTATTTATAGTTATATTCCTCTCTAGAACAAATTCCCAAATGGTGTTCAAGTTTCCAAAAGATGATCAAAACCCTAATTGTTCCTCAAAGTCATCGATTCTTGCATCAAATTATTTCAAATGAATTGTTATGATTATGTTATGATTTAATTGATGATTTCAAGTGAAAAACTCTATGAATCCATGATCTCTAAAATTTCTTAATTTAGGCTTGTAAGCCGAATTTGATAATTGTGATTGTTTATGGATATAATTGTATTTAGATTGCTTCATAGAATTGATGCTTGTTGTTATGTATCTCTATATATGATGAATTGTGGATGTAAGAATGAGTTGGTGATATTGATCTTATGGGCATGATGATGGGTAAGTTCTCTTGTTATTATTGGAAGTATTAGAAGTTGATTAATGGTGAATTGTGATATTACAGAATGGTGAGTTGATTCAATTTCTTAGTATAGTAGGATTGCTTTGTATGGTTTGATCCACTTCTAGTGGAGGTTCTTACTTTTTCTTCTTATTATGATTGTGGTCATAATGAATCTATGATGTGAACTGAAGGTTGGTTATGGTGTTATGTTGAAGATAGGCATGTTGTGAATTTGCCATATGATGTTAAAATGAACTTGTATAAAGCTATGTGATATTGTGAATGAAAGCATGTTTCCTCTAAATGTTGGCATATGATGATGATAGCTATGAAGAGTTGATACATGAATGATAAATGAGGTATTCTAGAGTCTGTCTTTAACAGGTTGACCTAGGAATGGTGCCCCTTCTTAATATTTCTAGAACCATAAATGAATGTGAAAACCTTTAATATGAAAAGAAGGTTTATAATGAAGTGAATTGGATAGACATGCATGGTACCCGTTTCATGAATGAGCTATCTTAATGAACCTTGATAGGTAGACCCTTGTGGATCCATTCTTAATAGTGGTATTATGAGTTGGTAGGATTTAGATATTGTACCTTCTCCACTACTCTTACGTGAATGAATTTTTTGTATGAGACCAAGGAAAAGCACCGAGTGGATGTGCTTAAGGTAGTAGATCTTCTTGAAGTATGATAATAGAGTACAAAGAAGCCTTTTGACATATCTTAAACCATGTGCCTACATGGGATGTGTCTTTAATCTACCTTTGGCAAGTAGAATACCTTCCACATTGTGGGATCTTATGAAATCGTATTCCATACCTAGATAATATGGTCTATGTCGGTTAGGGCCTATCCTCATCTTGTGGGATATAAACTTTAGATATTGGAGAAAATCTACAACGTGTAGGTAATAGAATCAGATGTTATCTACACGTGGCATGAGTAGGATTTGAAGGTACTAGAGTGGTTCCCTAGGTCTTCAAGGAGCATTATGTGAAGTCCTTTAGATGTATGAACGTCTCCTTTATTATATCTAGTAATGAATGTTGACTTGTTGGGTTGGGTTGAAAAGGAAATATCCTAACTTAGGGTAACTTGAGTATCATCTAGGTGTGTACGAAGGGGTTGTATGGGCGGCCGCTTCATGTCTTACTTAGGTGGGTCGTAGAATAACCTTATGTAGAGGGTCTAAAAATGGGTTACTCAATGAATAAGGTCATACATTGTGAATTATGGGAGTAATGTCTTGTATTTTGATGATTGACTTGTATGATGTCTTTTATACTTTGTTTATGAGACTTTATCAAAATAACATGAAAAGTGTATTTCAATTAAAGTGTCCGTTTTTACATGATTTTTTTCATGGTCATCATACTTAGTGCTTAATTGTACTAAATCCATATTTTCCTCTATTTCTACAAAGTGTAGGTGTGGACAAGTAAGGTGAACTCTAGAAGTTGAAGCTTGGGACTTAGATATTTTCTCAATATTTGGGTATGTACTCATATGCCGAGGACAAGAATTGTTATTCTAGTTTCTTTTCCATTTAGACCTTTGCATAAGACATTGTAATTTTCTTTCAGTGAAAGGGTCTTGTCCCTAGTTTGAGATTCTAAAAGTTTGGGTCTATGTTGGCCAATGTGAGACTAGTTATTCCATTGCTATAACGACTTCTTTTGAAAGTGTTTGCTACTAAGTCTTATGATTACTAAAAAGTATTTTAAATTTACGCACTATTTTATGACAATGCGATGAATGAATGCTATGAGATTGCATAAGAACTTCGAGAGGTCGAGTTCTCCCTGTTACGACTAAGGGGGAATCCAGGGTTATTACACATGTGGAGAAAATCTTGAACTCAAGAACAAGTGACATTCTCCTTAGAAGTTGTATATTGTTGTAGCCCATCTCTATGACTAGGTAACCATTTATTGCGCAACATAAGAATAACCCTATTATATTAGTTGAATCAAGATGATAAAAGTGGTACAAATGCAACTATCGATGAGACCTTACAAGTAACGCGTTAACTTTTACAAACCTTTCTCTGAATTTTTATAACATGAGACCTTTCTCTAGAAATTTCTTCTTAGATGATGTTGGTGTTGGACTTTTGGAAACCATTGACAGTAACTACGGTAGGGATAATATCGACGAAATAAATTTTAATAATCCGAATGTTCATGACATAAGCTAGAGCCTCACATGCTGAACTAAACTTTAGAACATTGTTTCTAAGCCTAAAATATTGTTTATAAGCCATTTAGGATGTTTTTGAGTCAAGGCGTCAAGAAACGTCCATGACGTTCGAAAACTATCTAAATCAAACTTGTTGACGTCTCTATGTTTGGTAAAGATTTGGGAGGGTCATATGAAGTCTAAAACGATTAAAAAGACTTTAAACAAGTAAAATATAGTAAAAAGGGTCCAAACATTCAGTAACGACTACTCAAGGATCGCCCTAAGGGTCCTTGAGGAGGACCCAAACCTTGGCGAGAAAGCTGCCAAAGCAGGTTGTGGTAGCCTAGAATTGAAGGTCTTGCGTGACGCACAACTGACACATGGGGTTTCAAAATTTTCCTCGCAATGCGTGAATTCCATAAGGTCCATTTCCTCAACCTGGATTTCAAAAATAAAATTTGAAATTAGCCCCGCGACGCGCAACCACTTAGGAGATTCATTGAAATCGTATTTTAAGCATTTTGACTTCACAAAAAGAACAAATTAAGTGAGGGGTGTTTTGGGTAATTTAGGGGGTGATTTTAAATAGCCTAAGGGTTAGTTTTATGTCATTTTTCACTCACCTAAACAAAATTTCCAAAACAAAACCTAAAAGGTCTCATCTCTCTATACATTCTCTATCCCTAAATCCTCCATTGAAGGAAGAAGAAAGCTTGAAGAAGAAGGAGAATTTCTTAAGGATTTCACTTGAACCTTCGTTGAGGTATGGGTTCTTCACTCTTTGTATTCCTTTCCCCAAGAGGTCCTCTAAAAGTTGATTTCTTAAACACCCAATTCCAAGGGTTTTCTATTCTAATGAGTTTTCTTCTAATGTTCAAATTCAGAGTTAGTTATGATTAATTGTTATTGCCTATGACTAATTATGAGTTGATTGTTGGGTATTTGATGTTAATTGATGGAATTTCATGTGGATCATGTCCTTTACCCATATTCCCCAAATGTTGGATCTTGCTTATGAATTTATGCGAATTGAAGAATGTATTGATTGTTAGACTTGTTTTATCTATTCTAATTCATTCATGGACTACCTAGGGTAAAGTATTGTTGAGATTGGATCCATTTATTGATGAATTCATGATGAACCCTTTTCCCCTAACCCTAGGTTATGAATTGAAGTTAATTGGGATATTTATGATGCATTTGAATTCATTATTGTGTTAATTACTATTGTGTGATGATATCATACCCTTATTGGGTTAAATTGGATGTTTGATGGAAAAATCTTGATGATGGCTTGTTAAGGAGATTGGAGTAAGCTTTGTGATCTCATTCCTTTACTTCAATTATGATTACATATGTTTAGTTATAAAGTTATATTGAACTATACCTTATGATAAGATTTCTTAGGGTTTGTATGATGTTGAATATGGCTTGTGATTTGTTGGCTAAGATTTAGTGATATAAGGATGGTGAGGACTTACATCTGTGCCTTATCATAATGTGATTATGTAGATGTGATAACCTCACATGTGTGAATTGTAATGAAAGGACAATACTCATACAATTTCTATTTAGCTATGATGATGACTACATAAAGGGTAGACCCTATGACATAAGCTAGGATATGATCATTAATAAAGGATTAAAGAGATCTCAAAAGGGACTTTTTCTTAGCACCGAGTGAACTTGAAGATGAGGGAAGGTAGATTCACCATAGTCCTATCGATGTGGATAGCCTCATAGACCAAAAAGGGCATAGAGTGATATTTCCATGACAACCCTCAAGCTCCCTAAACTATGTTGCCACCATAGGAATACTAGCTAGTGGATCCACCTAGATTCTATGTTCACGTTTGGTACTACATTAGCTGGTAGACCACCTTCCATCGATGTATGGTTTTACAACACCGCATTCCATACTTAGCTCTTGTGGTCTATGTCAGTTGAGGAAAGTGTTCCCAAAAGTAAAATGAAGTAATTAAGTAAACACTAACTAGGTTGACTTAGCCTAGGTAGGGGATGAGACTCTACCTATGCCTTGCACTTGTTTGCCTTGAGGGAAGCGTTATGAAGTTGTTCATTTGTTCTTATGATCTCATAAACTGACTATTATGTATACGTTGACCTTACATGTTATTGATTCTTTATGATGTTAGTTTCACTTATGAATATGTTGGTCTATGTTGCTAAAGTATGAGGAGAATTACTCTTGATGCTATGTTATGTGAAGTTAGGCATTAATTATGGTCCTTTGTTTGGTTTACTTGATTGAGTAGGGTTATGTGGCTTTACTTGGTCAT
This sequence comes from Solanum pennellii, assembly GCF_001406875.1. Lineage (NCBI taxonomy): Eukaryota > Viridiplantae > Streptophyta > Magnoliopsida > Solanales > Solanaceae > Solanum > Solanum pennellii. Next base: position 56,326,247 of record NC_028637.1, read on the forward strand.
TGCACTTATAGACTTAATGATGTATATGGGTAAGGGTCTCAATTATATTATGATGTTATAAACTCTTATATATGTTGTCGTGACTATACTTGATGATGTTGGTCTTGTGTTGTACATAGTCTTGATTTAAGAGTTATGTATTTATTGGCTTATATGGGTTCTTCGATGTGCACAAGGCTTTTTAAAGGTAATTAGTATGTTTTGAACTAATGTCCTCTTTAGCATAATTTCAATTGTTTTATGTGAATATACTCATACTTAGTACAAGTGTTATGTTCACTACAAGATGTAGGGTCCGGCCGTTGATCTTCTAGAAGGCCTTTGAAGACTACTTGAATATTCCAAAAGTGTTCGGTAGGTCCTCACCTTCCGATGACAATGACATAATCAAGCTAGTGATGTTGTTCTGGTTATAAGACTTTTAGTTCTTTCCTTTTTCATTTGGAGACGATTGTTATATAATCCTATATGTGGCTCTTTGTAGTAATGAAGTATGGGTTAAGCCCAATAGTTGTATTCATTTTAGATGGTTCTAAGATGAGACATATTAGACTTCCTAGGAGATTATTTTCCTATACTATGTATGTGAAATAAAAGTTGAAGCCTATGTAGTGCTTCCTATTGCAAGGAGTCTAAGTAAACTCCCTATAATATATAGATTATGTGTAAGCGAGAGGTCTAAGTAAAACTCAATGTAAAAGTAAATAAAAAGTTTTAAACTTTCCGCAATTTTAACCTATGAAATGTAATGACGAATGCTTAGAGGTTAGTCTTAGTCCTTTTCGAGTACGACGACACCGGTTACTTCTAAGGGGTACTCCCCTGGATTTGACAAACTTGGTATCAGAGCATGAGGTTGAATATCTTTAGGATTGATGTCTCACTAAACCACGTCTATGTAGGTTCTTATTCATAATTGTGAAGCGCGCCACACTTATGAGTGACAAGTATATGATGCTTAGGAAATCCTTATTTTCATAGAAATCCAATGTCGTGCCTCTAGAGTCTACTTTATGTGTGCTTTCACCTAAACCTTATATTGTTGTTATAGGTATGAATACTCAAAGGGAAGCAGCACGAAGACTTGATGAAGAGATTGCTAACGCGGGAGTTCTTTCCCGTGGCAATAAAGATGCTCCTCTTGAAGAAGTTGCTAATGATAATCAACCTCAGGCCAATCCTCTGGCCTTGTCGGATGGGGAAATAAGGGCAGCCTTGCTCCAAATGTCCCAAGACATTAATACTCAAGCATTTTCCATCACTACTCAAGCTCAAGAAATGACGGCCCAAGCTATCCGGGAGGTGGTACCTCGAGGAAACCAATGTTTTAGCACCATGGCCTCCCGCTTGAGGGATTTCACAAGGATGAATCCCCCTACTTTCTGTGGGTCCAAAGTGGAGGAAGACCCCCAAAAGTTTATTGATGAAGTCTACAAAATCTTCTATTTTATGGGGTTGACTATTAGTGAAGGCCGAGTTAGCCACCTACCAACTCAAGAACGTGACCTAAACTTGATACATTCAATGGAGAGACAATAGGCCTTTGAGGGGTGGTATAAGAGATTTTCAAGAAGAATTTTCTTGATAGGTTTTTCCAAGGGAAAAGAGGGAATCTAAGGTGGAAGAATTCATAAACCTTTGTCAAGGAGGTATGAGTGTGCTTGACTACTCTTTGAAATTTACTAAGTCGTCGAAATATGCTCCTTCTTTGGATGGGCCGCTTTGTGAGGGTAGTGTCCGATGACTTGAAAGAAGAATGTCGTTCTGCTATGCTACATGATAATATAAATATATCTTGTCTTATGGTTCATTATCAACAAGTGGAGGAGGCAAGGGTTAAGAAGAAGAGTAGAAATGCTAATCAGGCAAGGTCATATAATGGTGTTTCTTCAAAGGGTTGTCTTGACATAAAAGACAAAAATAGGTTCAAAAAGAGGTTTACGAACCAAGTTCCTTCCAATTTCCCTAAGGCTCGTGATTATAGGGTTTCAAACCCGAAGACTTAAAAGGCAAGGGGTACTAGTTCACTAAGTAAGAAGCCAACTTGTGGAATGTGTGGCAAGAAGCAGTGATTGCCTCATTGGGACGAAAATTTGCTTTAGTTCTGGTAAAAGGGGCCACAAGGTGAGGGATTTCCCAAACTTGAATGGTCAAAACAAGGGTAGTGGGCAAGCTCAAGCAAGTATTTCTAAAGTTGATGCTCCAAAGAAGAATCACTTTTATGCAATTCACTCTAGGGGTGAACAAGAGAATTCTCCTGATGTGGTGACCGGTATTTTACAAGTCTTCTCTATTGATGTGTATGCTTTACTTGATCCGGGTGCTACATTATTTTTTCCAATATTTTAAACGAACCTTTCATGATAACTACACCGGTAGATGAGTCGGTGGTTGCAAAGAGGGTTTATAGAAATAGTCCTATAATGTTTACCAATAGAGTTACTTATGTTGAATAACATGATATGGTCGATTTTCATGTGATTCTGGGGATGAATTTGTTGCATGATTGTTTTGCTTCGATAAAATGTAGAACAAGAATTTTCAAGTTCAGTTTTCTAAATGAATCCGTCTTAGAGTGGAAGGGGGGAAATTCCTTCCCTAGAGGTCGTATTATCTCGTCTTGAGGCTTGTAAAATAATCTCAAAAGTGTGTTTATACCATATTGTAAGAATCAAAGATTTTGACTCCGATAATCCTCCCATTGAGATGGTCTCCGTAGTGAGGAAATTTCCAGAGGTCTTATCTAATGATCTTCCCGGAACCCCTCCCAAACTGGAAATCATTTTTGGTATTGACTTTATACCAGATACAAACCCCATTTCAATTTCTCCTTATCGTCATAGTATTTCTCCATGGGGTGATCCTATGTTGTTTGTGAAGGAAAAGGATGGGTACCTTAGGATGTGTATTGATTACTGACAACTCAATGAATTAACTATTAAGAATAAGTAACCTCTCCCTTGGATTGATGACTTGTTTGATCAACTCCAAGGGGAAAGCTATTTTTCTAAGATTGACTTGAGATCGGGGTATCACCATCTTAGGGTGTGATGTGAGGATATATAAAAGAGCATTTCAAACTAGATATGGTCGCTATGAGCTCCTTGTAATGTCCTTTGGTATCACTAATGACCTGACGACATTTATGGACCTCATGAATAGGGTGTTTCAAGTTACCTAGATTCATTTGTCATTGTCTTCATTGATGACATCTTGGTATATTCGAAAAATAGGGGGGAATATATGGACCATTTGAGAGTGGTATTTCATGTGCTTAAGGAACTCCAACTATTTGCCAAGTATCGAAAATGTGTGTTTTGGTTGAGGTCGGTGGAGTTTCTTGGTCATATCATATCTAGTGAAGTAGTTGAGGTTGATCCAAGGAAAACAAAAGTAGTGAAAAATTGACCTATGCCATTGACTCCAACCGACATTAGGAGTTTCTTTGGTCTAGCGGGATACTATAGGAGGTTTGTGGATGGTTTTGCGTCCATTGCATCTACCTTTACTACCTTGACCCAAAAGAGTGTGACATTTGAATGGTTAGAGGCATGTGTTAGAAGCTTATAAATCCTAAATGAGAGGCTTACCTCCGCTCCGGTGTTGACTTTAACAGAGGGTACCAAGGGCTTCGGTGTATATTGTGATGCATCCTGTGTGGGTTTGGGGTGTGTGTTTATGAAACTTAGGAAATTGGTAGCCTATTCCTCTAGACAACTTAAGGTTCAATAGAAGAATTATCCAACTCATGATCTTGAATTAGAGACCGTGGTATTTGCCTTGAAGATATGGAGTCATTACTTGTATGGTGTTCATGTTGATGTGTTTGCCGACCATTAGAGTCTTCATTATTTGTTTACTCAAAAAGAGTCAATTCTCCGACAAAGAAGGTGGTTGGAATTGTTGAAATATTACGACATGAGTGTCCTCTATCACCCCGGCAAGGCCAATATGGTTGCGGATGCTCTAATTTTCATGAGCATGGGTAGTGTGTCTCATGTAGAAGAAGACAAGAAAAACCTAGTGAAAGATGTTCATAGGATGGCTCATTTGGGTGTTAGGTTGGAAGATTCCCCAAATGGTGGTTTTATGGTTTATCATGACTCTAAATCGTCTTTGGTGGTTGCAGTAAAGTCTAAAAAATACCTTTATCATCCATTGATGTAGTTGAAGGAATCATTTCTTAATAAGCTAGATGAGTCATTCTCCTTATGGGGAATGGTGTTTTGAGGTACCAAGGAAGGTTACGTGTTCCCAATGTTGATGATTAGAGGAACCAGATCCTTGAGGAAGCTCATGGTTCCCGTTATACCATCCATCCGTGTTCTACAAAGATGTATCATGACCTTAGAGAGGTGTTTTGGTAGGAAGGCTTATAAGGGGACATTACGTTACAAAATGTCCTAATTGTCAACAAGTGAAAGCCGAGCACCAAAAGCCGGGTGGTTTAATTCAAGAAATCCAAGTTCCCACTTGGAAGTGGGAAAACATTAACATGGATTTTGTGGTAGGTTTACCTCGAACTTAAAGGCAACATAACTCTATATGGGTGGTTGTGGATAAATTGACCAAGTCTGCTAATTTAATTCCAGCCAAGTCCACTTAATCGGAAGAGGATTATGCAAGGATCTTCATATATGAGATTATGTGTCACCATGTAATTCCGATATCCATCATATCTGATAGGGGTGCACAACTCACCTTTAGGTTTTGGATGTAATTCCAAAGAGGGTTGGGTACAAAGGTGAAGATAAGTACCGCTTTTATTCCTCAAACGTATGGTCAAGCCGAGCGTACTATTAAAACCCTTGGGAGTATGCTTAGATCTTGTATAATTGACTTCAAGGGAAATTGGGATAAGCACTTGCCATTTGAGTTTGATTAAAACAATAGTTACCATTCATCTATATCTATGGCCCCTTTTGAGGCCTTGTATGGTAGGATATGTAGGTCTCCAATTGGATGGTTTGAACAGTGCGGTGAGTCTTCACTTTTGGGTACCGAATTAATTTATAAGACTTTGGAGAAAGTTCATATAGTAAGAAATTGCTTGAAAACAGCCTATAGCTGGCACAAATGTTATGACGGCAATAAAAGAAGAGATTTAGTGTTTGAAGAAGGTGATAAGATTTATCTAAAAATTTCACCTATGAAGGGGTGGTGAGATTTCACAAGAAAGGGAAGTTTATTCCTCGTTATGTGGGTCCTTATGAAATTTTTCAAAGGGTTGGTAAGGTTGAATATGAGTTTTGGTTACCTAGTGAATTGGCTTCGGTGCATCCGGTGTTCCATGTGTCCATGCGTAAGAAGTGTATCAGTGATCCCGAGTCCATTCTTCCTATTGAGGATCTGGGTGTGCAAGAGAACCTCTCCTTTAAGAAGGTTCTGGTAGAAATCCTTGATCGTCAAGTGAAGAGGTTGAGGAACAAAGAGGTGGCCTCTGTAAAATTTCTATAGAGAAACCACCTAGTTGAGGGAGAAACATGGAAGGCCGAGGCCAACATGAAGTCCCGTTATCCCCATCTCTTTGCTAACTAAGGTAGGACATGAAGGAAGTACACATATGCCACCTTCAATAGACAGCAACACAACCCTCAAGACTACCTTCCTTTTGGCATACTTACCTCGGGAGAACAAGAACCCACTCTAAGCTAGAATATAATGGGCAGGCGTCCTCGAAAGCATGAGGGCCTACCAAATCAGAATGAATGCTCCACGTCCGGATAGCTGCAACGTCGTACTATAAGCTCTAACGTCCACCTGTGCCTGCACCTAATAGTATATATTGTATGGGATTAGTACACACTTGTTTTAAGTATGGGTATATCCAAGCACACACCAAGGACATGCATGAGTAAGAATAGCTCTTTCCTAAAAACATGATTTATGGAAAGCCAAGTCAGTGGACTTGCACAATTTGGATTAGGAAAGTCAATGGACTTGCCAAATTTGGATTAGGAAAGTCATGCCATGATAGTAACATGAATCATCATACATATAATTTTGCAAGCAGCACATAACGTATTGCACATATCATATCACGTAGTTCACATCATTCTTTCATATGCCATGAGAACTTGGAATCATGGACTTGACATTAAGACATCCCAAAATGAGGGTTCAACATATGGGACCTCAACTAGCGATCCTTCTTTAGCAAACAAAGAGTATGCTTCATTCATTTCATACGTACTTCACTTTCATTCATTCATATACTAGTGCAATCACTAATCATACATAGGATGTAGTTTAAGACTCTCATCGGGTTTGCTGTGCAATGACCAAGAATAACCTACTGTCATTACTTAAGTCTAGCTCACCTCTTGATTATCCTATCCTAACACCTTTGGTATCGTTCATTTCATTATGTGCATTCGTTGAGGCCGACCTCATTCTTTCTTTTAGAACTTTAACCTTAATCGACAAAGATCATGTGAGCATCATGAAATCCAATGTGTAATCCCCACACCGAAAAGAGGTTGAATCACCGGCCAAAGTGAACCAAAACATGCTAGCGTATATAGGGAGTTGAACCCCGCTAGATCCCTATATTGGAAGTATAAGTTCAAATACTAGGAGTTATAAGGAGACCCATACCCGGTATACCGGACAGTCTCATCTCATGAGTGTTACGTGAACCTCCGCCCTTCCCGAAGGAAGGCATCACTGCTCATAGCTAGCCTATCGGTGCTCAGTATAAAGTTCAATTACATTCAACTCAGACATCATGGAAGCTTGCTTCTAGCATGAGGACATCATAGCTCATTAGGTGATTTCTCATCTCATCATTAGTATTAAGTATGCATTAACTTCAATACTTTCATTAGAGTGTTCATAGATATTGGTCTCTTCATTAGCTTTACACTCTCATAGGTGAGTACGTTTTGGTAACATTTACTTAGGCTAATTTGAGATTGCTCGCATCTTTCACATTAGCCTCTTATCATATTGTCACCTCATTCATTAACTTTAACACATTGTCTTGTCATAATTACTCACCCTTTCACATGAATGTTCATTTCATCATATGTCAATGCACTTGACCATTTAGTGTGTTTAACACTCTTACTTAACCCTTCTAGGGTTACATCATTTTATCACATACAACTTAGGCTCACCTACTTTTAAACGTATGCTAGACTTATGAGTCCATACATACAAGCCATGAAGCTTCATTCATAGTTTGTCTAAGTGATTTATGTTTACCCAAGATTATGTGGTACAAGACTTTTGCATCTTGTAGATATGCCAAGATATTGATTTCGATCTTTAGAGGCAGCATTCATTAAATATTTACTTACGTATGACTTATGTGTCAATACGGAATTGGGCAAGGGAACCCGATTTCGAATCCCATGGACAACACTTAATCTTATTTTAAACTTGATAATTGATTTTTTTCAGATTTGGGGGACTCTACTTCGATCCCCGTCAACCTTATAATATTTCCTTTCTTTTTTTCCTCTCATTTTTCATTTAAGTCAAGGAGGTTGTGGGTTCAATCCCCCACAAGCTCATTACTTTTCTTTTAATTTATCTCTTAACTTTCTCACCTATCCACGAGGTTGTGTGTTCAATCCCCACTCTCCACATTTATTTGTTCCTTTATTTTTGTCCTAACTCTCTAATCCATTCAATAGGTTGTGGGTTCAATCCCCACTCACCAAATCTATTTTTCCTTGCATTTTTCTCACGAAATTTTTATGAAATATTCATTTAGTGAGGTCATGGGTTCAATCCCCAATGACCTCACATTTTTTTTAAAAATTAAACGAAGCTAATTTTTTTTAAAAGTTGGCCGAGAATACAAGTTCCAGCAGGCTCGAAATTTAGTCTCTTCTAATCCATTTTTGTCTTAATTATTTGTTGATTTTTTTGTAACTTTCATGTAATGACGTATTGGGTTCAATACTTAGTAATTTCAATTATTTTACATTTAATTTTCATCGCATTGTGTACCACTTTGTTTGGCCGAACCCAACCTACCAAATACTGGAAATTTGTTCACTATTTTCAGCTTCTTTTTACCATCATTCACACGTTAATTCTTAAGGCATTTCGTGGATCATTTGGTGCATATTTAAGTGTAATATTTTTATGATTATATTCAGCAAAGAATTACCATTATATCCAGAAACATTACACCACTTTTACACCTCATGATTTACACAAACATTCGCACATAAAGTTCAACCATAAAAACATATCATTTTTGACATGCTTTCGGTTGACATAACATAACATGCTTACAATTGTAAACACATAATGATGAACACATTATCAAGAAAATCACACTTCATACTTAAACTACCAGCAAACATACGAACAACGTGATATCTAACCTATTTCACATTGAGATCAAATGGATACTAGGGACAAGGAGTTCGACAAGAACGGGAACAACCCTAGTTTCAAGATTCCTTGAATTCATGGGATAGAAAATTCTCTTGGAGAAGGGAGTCCAGGAGAGAAACCCATACCTGATTTCAATGTTGTTCAACACTTGAACTTGCTACCCAAAACCCACCACCAATACATGTACACCAACAAATCTCATACCTTACCTGACTAGAAATTTCACTAACTGTTCGTTTCTTAGATTAGCTTGATCATTTGTATTTTTCTAAGTTATTCAAGTGTGAAGAACTTTTGTTTTTTTCCTGTTTTTTTGAAGTAGAGAGAAAACTTGAAGTTGAGAGAGATGCAGACATGAGAGATAGATAGATAGGCGTGAAAGAGAGAAGTGTGAGGTAGAGTCCCCTCAGAACTAGGACTTGTTGGAAAGACTTAGTCAAATTAATTAATAATTAATAATTAATAACTAAAATCTGTTTTTCCCTTTTTTTAAATCAGTTATTAATTATTAATTTATTAAATTAATCTACAAATTTAAATAAAACAAATAAAATCTTTGCTCCCACCTAGGTTCGAACCCGGGTGGAGCAAGACTTTGCTAAAAGGGCAATTTCGGCCCTCTCTACCCAAAATGTCTATCCACATTATTAATTATATTATTAATTACATATTAGGGTAATTATGATACTACCCTTAGCCTGGAAAAAGACCATTTTACCCCTAGACCTCCAAACTTAATATTTCCCTTTTTAAGTCCGGTAAAGACTCATCCGAGTAAATCTTCATATTCAGGAGCCCTACATGGTTGGACCCAACCTTTAATATCTCAAATAACTCTTCAAGTTACTTGGCTTGGATGTCACAAGGGTTCAGAGGTCTAGTTCAACGCGCATCAATCCGTGTGAACCCGATCTAATCGTAGGCATTCTACACACATTAAGCATTACTTAGCATATCCATTTTTAGGGTTGTTACACTCACGAAGGGCATCCTCCGACCAATATTAGGAATATCTTAGGATGTAGTCAGGTTGATACTAAACACTTCATCTCAACTCACGAAGAGTGTTCACCTTAAAACTCCTCTAGTTACTCAACTTAGCTTCATATATTCATTCAAGTGTAAGTGTGTGTGTACATGTGAGCACACCTTTCACATAAGCACCATTTCATTTATATTAACTTCTATATATGCTTCAGACCTGTATTCATCAAATCACACATGTCTCATGTTTCAGCTAATCATATTCTTCATTTAGGCATAATCTAAGCTAAACATGCAATTAAAGTTTCACAAATCACAATAAAAGACCTATATTCAATATCACTATATTTCACATATTAGGCCTTTAAAGCCACACTCATAGTAAATACTAAGTAATATCAAGTTCATCAAATAAATACCGCCACCAAGAAGGTGGACTATACCACTCAAGAGCAATTTATAATAAGATTTATATAATACAAGGAACTCACCATACAACCAAGCCATCACAACCTATAAAAAATTTATCAAGATTTATTCAATATAAGGCCCTTATGGAAGTATCTAAATCATAATAAAAACAAAAGAAGACCAAAGTTCATACCCTACACAAACATGCTCATTTAACCCATTTCATAAGCTAAAAGTTTGAAATATGTATAAACATGAGTTCATTAGGGTTTTGAAATTAAAACAATCAATTAATACTAGAAAAAAAGACATTTGAATTATTACCACTTTAGAAGAAGACCCATACTAAAAATCAAAGATACAAGAAAGTAGAGTTTGAAAACCCTTCTTGAAATCTTTTGGAAATGACTCCTTCTATGGAAGAGGGTTCAAGGATGGATACCATAACTTAATTAGAGGGAAACCCACTAATTTTGGTGAAGAAACACGTCCAAACAAACCCTTCTTTCCCTCCTTGAGTCTTAGCTCCAATGGTGTCTTTGAGAGATTTTTCATTAGAGAGGGATTTTGAATATTCGAAGTGAGGGGTCTTGTCAATGTCTAGGACTTAAAACTAATCTAATATAACCTAAAATCCTAAAATATAATCCTAGGTTCGTAAAATAATTGGGGTGAATTTACACAAACACCCCAAGTTGGCAGCAACATTCAGCAGCTTTTGCAGGTACCAATCAACGAACCCAAGCTACTAGGCGTCTTTTGATCAACGGCCCGTTCTGCTGAGGCGTCGATGGATTCAGAGGCTTCTTAATGGGGTGGGGGATAGGATACCAGTAAGTATGGTACTATGATCCCCAATCAATGGGGCATCGTTTAGTCTACGTCTAGTAGACTGCCCTCCGTCAATGGACCGATGGTTTGCAGTTTTGGTGCTAAGTCTTGGGTCCTCTTCTAGGGCCCCTCGTGGGTCCTAGATGGAGTCATACTCGAACGTTAAACCCATAAAATAAGTTGTATAGGTCTTCCGGAAATCCCACATAAATTTTGATTTGAATGAACACATAAAACTCACTCAAACACATCAAGACACACAAGCGCTATCTGAGGCACACCTTCCAAATGTCATGGATGTTCTTGGTCGTTTGACCTTCAAACATAACCAAACTTCATACACTTCCTAAAAACACAAATTAAACACATTTTAAAACAAAATTAACTCAATATACATTCACGAGGCTCTAGTTCACCTTAGTTCATTTTGGGGCGACACATTCTCCCCCTCTTAGAACAACATTCGTCCTCAAATGACACTAAAACCCTAAGTACATAAAGGTCACTTAGAATCATATAACACATTGAAATCAATATCAAAACACTAGAAATCAAAGCATAAACTAGCAAGGAGCACATTTTCATACTTTCAAACACTAGCAACATAAGCACTTTTGGCAAATATTCACAAACATCAAAAATCACCCTTAACCTTCTTTTATGGAGAAACTCCTTCTCCAAAATTAAACATGATAATATAAAATTTTTTTAACACATTGAAACTTCACTTCAAGGCAATGAATTTTTTTTCAAAACTGATACTTCCTACAGTGAGCATTCACTGGATTCACTGCCAACATGCTTAAAAATTTCAAAAATTCATTCTTTGAGCAATTCATTAAGATGACATGATCATATGAAGTATAAAACTACATAAACTCATTTTATAACATAAAAACAACAATTATAAAGAGTTAAGACTTACTAGGACTATAAACTCCGAATTAGTTATCCTTCCGAGCTCCCATTCCATAGGAAGGGTTCTTGTTTGGAGCATTAGGATATAGGAAATCTTGATTGACCTCTTTCCCTCTTTCTTTGATTTTAGGAAAGTCCCTCATATTGTGTCCCTTGTTTCCACATGCAAAGCAACCATACGTTCCGCCAAGACACCTACCCAAATATTGTTTCCCACAAGTAGGGCACCTAGTCCTCTCAAAAGTATGGCCACCGTCTTGGGAATTTTGGTTTGGAGCCTTATCCTTGTTTCCCATGGAAGAATCTTGGTGATAGAACCTCTTATTATACTTTTGGTGACTAGAATAATCCGACCTAGGCCTCTTGCTCTCTTTCCTTATCTCCCTAATTTTGGACTTTTCAATTTATTGTGTATAAACCATGAGTCTAGAGATATCCATGTCATTAAGAATCATAGCTATACAACACTCTTTCTCCACCAAGCTAGAGACTCCCATCACAAATTTGTTCATCTTAGCCCTAAAGTTGGCTATCATGGTTGGGGCATACTTAGAGATTTTGGGTGAATTTGAGAGAGTACTCTTGCACAATCATTCCCCCTTGACAAAGGTTCATGAATTCAACCATCATCTTCTCCCTCCATTCTAATGGAAAGAACCTATCTATGAAAGACCTTTGAATTCCTCCCAATAAACATGACCTCTCTCTAAGGGTCTCTCAACCATACATTTCTCAAACCACACTTGAGCCACATCTTTGAGTTGGTAAGCAACTAACTCCGCTTTCTCCCTAGGGGTCACACCCATAGCATCTTCCAATTTGAAAAACTCATCTATGAAACCTTGTGGATATTCCTCAACCTTAGTGCCATGAAAAGTGGGAGGGTTCATCCTTATGAAATCCCAAGTTCTAGAGGCGGGAGTACTAGTATTAGGTTGGGGTCCAAATCCTTGGTTAGCTTGAGAAACAAAATGATTATTGACGACATGAGCTTGAGCCATCATGAGTTGGGTCAAGTTCATTAGGGAACACCTCAACTCCAAATTAGTCATATCCCTCTTAACAAAAGGAGCTTTAGGAATAGGAGGAACTTGAGGCTCTTGGGGTTCCGGACGCACTTGAGGTTTTTGAAGGGGAACCTCCTCATTCACTTTCTCTAGGCAAACAATAGGAACTTGGACAATACGGGGAGGGATTCTCTCATTAGCTACACCTCCCTCCTCCCTTCTAGCGGTTGACGTCCTCGTATTCATGTCTTATAAACACAAAGAGAAGAAATTGAGAAAAGAAACCTTATATAACTGAACTCTAAGGAATGACATTAGAATAGAAAAGAAATTTAAAATTCTATTATCCTATAGCCTCTTGTCCATGGATGAGTCGCGACTCACACCAATGTCCAAGATACTACAAGATGAGGCTTGTGAGACTTTCTAGACCATAAAATATTTCCCATAACCTTTTTCTCTGATACCAAGTCTATCACGACCCGAAAGTACCCCTAGAAGTTAGGGAGAACCCTCGGTTCATGGCAAGGATTACTTGACCCTTTGGGATGTTGTACAAGCCCTTTAACTATCGTTCATTACATAAGACATGAAAAGTAGTGCGGAATTAAAACATTGCAAGACATTTAATAAAAATAGTCATTCATAAATGTTTAGAGAATCTTATTGTCACAAGCCAAATTTAAGACACGACATAATATTTTACGAATACGGCCCCTTGCATTAAAACAAAAATACATAATAAGTCTTAATAATAAAATAGGAAATAATGAAGTATGTCCTAGAATATATGATGACATATCAAATCTCGAGAGAGTAGATTTCCCAAGCTTCACCTTCAAACCATCAAAAGCTTCCAACATATACTTATAGAGTATAGAAAAGTATGGGGTTAGTACAAAACAATGTACTAAGTATGTTATATGCAAAAACATGCAAAAAAGAATATTTTAATAAAATAACATTTTTATACCAATTAATTAAAACATTCATGAATTTAGAGGCAAAACAACACAAGAAACATCATTTAATACTTAAAGAAGGATTTCCATAATTTTAACCAAAGAGGGGCATTTAGAGAACTTCCCAAACTTTACACTAAACCTTTTTTGGAATTAATAGTGAACTATTTAGAACATTAAAGTGAACTCAAAGACTCCAAAGTGGTGAACTTCCAAAGTATTGCCAATGAGGAGATAATCGTTATTTCCATCGGAGTTTCCCTATCTAAGGTCTTTCTAATACTCACTAAGGTAGGTCATGAAGGAAGTATGCGTATGCCTCCTTCAATACACACCAAAGCAACCCTCATGACTACCTCCCTTTGTGCATACTCACCTCGGGAGAACAAGCACTCACTAAATGGCAATACAATTGAAGAACATACAACAAAACAAAAAGAATCCCCTTTCAGAATGACTACTTAGTGGAATGAGTAGATGGTGTCCCATACCACCACCTACCCTAAGTAGTACACTCTTTTAGAAGACTTGGAATCAAGACTCCCCTTTCGGAAGGTCCTACCTAGTGTAATGGATAGATAGCGTCCTATACTAGCACCTACCCTAAGTAGTACGTTCTTTTAGGAGACTTAGTTTAATCAATTCAAATGAGACTCACAAAGACTCCCCTTTCGGATTGCCTACCTAGTGCAATTGATAAATAGTGTCCCATTTCACTACCTACCCTAAGTATAACACTCCTTCAGAAGACTTCACACATTCATTTCTTTTGTGGGGGTTAGCTTAACCGATAAAGACCATGAGATCTAGACATGGAATCCCGACATTAATCCCTATCGGATGAGGGATCCTCACTTGCCTAGAGTAAGGTAATTCTTTTTGATTTTTACATGGCTCTACCAATAGCTACACCTACGTGGGTGCATAGTTAAGGGATAAGGAGATTGCTACTAAGTAACTCATTCTCTACTAACGAGGAGTACTCATCTTAAGAGGTACATTGAAATACAATATCTCAACTCACGATGTGCAACCACCTCTTCTTCATATCCTCCCGGTGCTAGACATAACCCCCACGAATTCTAAACATTTTAAACTATAGGTTAAGGATCAGCAGTGAACACCACATCTTAACTCACAAAGGGAATTCATTCTCAGATTTATCTTAGAAAGCTCTTAGGATGTAGTCAGGTTGCTATTAAACACTTTATGTCAACTCACGAAGAGTGTTCACCCCAAAACTCCTCTAGTTACTCAACTTAGATTCATACATTCATTCAAGTGAGTGTGTGTACATGTAATCACACCTTTCACATAAGCACCATTTCATTTATATTAACTTTTATACATGCTTTAGACCTATATTCATCAAATCACACACTTCTCATGCTTCACCTAATCATATTCTTCATTTAGGCGTAATCTAAGCCAAACATGCAATTCAAGCTTCACAAATCACAATACAAGACCTATCTTCAATATCAGTCTATTTCACATATTAGGTCTTTATATCCACACTCACAATACATACTAAGTAATATCAAGTTCATCAAATAAACACCGCCACCAAGAAGGTGGGCCATACCACTCAAGCGCATTTTATAATAAAAATTATATAATACAAACAACTCACCATACAACAAAGCCATAACCACCTATAACAAATTTCTCAATTTATCATCATAATTAAGCCCTTAGGTCATTATATAAATCATAATAACAACACAAGAAGACCAAATTTCATACCCTACAAAAAACATGCTCATTTAACCCATTTCATAAGCTAAAAGTTTGAAATATGCATAAACGTGAATTCATTAGATTTTTGACATTAAAATCATCAATTAATACTAGAATTAACCCATTTGAATCACTTAAACACTCTTACAAGAAGACCCACGCTAAAAATCAAAGATAGAAGAAAGTAGAGTTTGAAAACCCTTTTTGAAATCTTTTGGAAATGATTCCTTGAATGGAACAGGGTTCAAGGATGGATACCTTACCTCAATGAGATCGAAACCCACTAATTTTTGTGAAGAAACACGTCCAAACTTGTCCTTCTTGACCTCCTTGAGTCTTAGCTCCAATGGTGACTTTGAGAGAGTTTTCTTTAGAGAGGGAGTTTGATATTTAAATTGAGGGTTCTTGTCTAGGTCTAGGACTTAAAGCTAATATAATATAATATAAACACCCTGAAAATATCATCCTAGGGTCCTAAAAGACTTGGGGTGAATTTACACAAAACACCCCAAGTTGGCAGCAATATTCAATAGCTTTTGCAGGTGTCAATCGACGACCCCAAGCTACTGGGCGTCGTTTTTTCAACGACCAATTTCTTGGGGCGTTGATGGCTTAAGTGTCTGATTCATGGGGGCTTGACTCCCACTAAGTATGGGACTACGCCACCAATTGATGGAGCATCCTTTAGGGCCACGTTTGGGTCCTAGATGGAGTAGTACTCGTAGGTTAAACCCCTTAACAAAGTCTTCTAGGTCTTAGGAACATCCCACGTAATTTTGAATTAAAAAGAACAAATAAAATTCACTCAAACACATCATGACACAAAAGCGCTATCTAAGGCACACCTTTCGAACGTCATGGATGTTCTTGATCGTTTGACCTCCAAACTTAACCAAACTTCACACACTGCCTAAGAACACTAATGTAACTCATTTTATAACAAAATTAACTTAAGAGACACTCACGAGGATCTAGTTTACCATATTTCATTTTGGGGGCTTACAGGCAGTAACCGACATAGACCACGGTAGCAAGGCATGGAATCCGAAGTTATAACCTAGTCCAATGTAGGGTGCTCTATTTGCCAATGGTAGAACTTGGGCACATCCCAAGTAGGCACATGCTAAAAGAATATGAAGGGTTTCTTTTCACTCTAGCCTTATACTTAACGAGAGATAATTTCCAAACCATACTAACTCGGTGCTAACCTTCCTTCTCATAGAGTAATTCACATAAAGGATCACATCAACAGGTTCCATATCTAGTTCATAACCCAATCACATTCGCCTTACCAAAGAGGTCCCTTAGGGTTGACTTACAATGGTTAAGAGGATATCTTAATATGCTCCTAAGGATGATTTCATGCCGTTCCCGCCAACAAACCTTAAGTCCACCATTCACATAAGAAGGATATCATCACTACTTTCGAATTCAAGGATATTATAACCTTACAAATAGGTTGAAGGCTATAAATAAAGGACATTCTTAGAAGCATTCAAGGTCACATGTCATTCATACATACAAGACTAAAGGGCGTTAGTATTCTAAGTTAAAAGGTCACATTGTCATTATACATGTATCATGTAAGGGACACAAGTCTATCAAAACAAGACAGACACATATTTACATATAACATATCATTCTAGAAGCACATAGGAATAACCAACATTATCTTTAGGTCAACCTATTCACTACTATAATATCATCAATATAACCATCATACGACTCTCATAACCAAGTAGGAAGAATCATGCATCAACTCTAAGACTACACACATAAGTACATACTCATAGTCTAACATGATCACCTAAAAACATCCATAGAAGAACACATATATTCACCTTAATCAAAAGTAGATGGATAGGATCATACCTCACATAAATCCACTACACAACCAATCATAATATATAAACTAATGCCGACAAGGCCATGATCATTAAATACATAATGTAACACCAACGAGGCTACATAATTCACAAGTAAAGCTGATAGAACTTCCACCATAAGTGAAACATAGAAATCACAACATAATTCAAGACCTACATTTTCACGACCAGAATCTAAAACCCAGACGAGATCAGCGTCGTTGACCTCTCAGAGGTCGAAGACAAATCTACATACGTCATTCTTACTTCATCTAGGTTAATTTTAGGGGAAAATTTGAAACTTTTTGTTTCCTAACATGCTTATTGAACATTTTATTATATACATAATTGTTCACCATCAACCATCTAACATTAAGATCATCAAATGAAAGAAGCAGTTTATTATAACAATAAAGATGTATTTGCCAAAATGGCACCAATACAATGTCTGAACAAAAACGGGAAGGAAACGCTAGTGGAACATACTCCACTAGATCAATCCTACAACTAAGCTAGAATGTAAATGGGCAAGCATCCTCGAAAGCATGAGCGCCTACAAAGTCCGGATTATTGCTCGACGTCCGGATAGCTTCAACATTGATCCTGTAGCTCGCGTACACCTGTGCCTGCACCTAAAAGTCTAGAATTTTATATGGTTAGTAAACATTTGCACTAAGTATGGGTATATTCAAGCACACACCACATACATGCATGAGTAAGAATAGCTCTTTCCTAGTGACATCATTATAGCAGGTCAAGTCAGTGGACTTGCCAAATTGAGATTAAGAGAGTTAGTGAACTTTCAAAATTTTGATTAGGAGAGTTTATGAGGTTTCAAAATTTGGATTAGGAAAGTTATGCCATGAGAGTAACATGCACCATCATACTTAACATATTGCACACAACACATAACAGCGTACACATAACACATATCATAATTCATATAACATATAACGTTGTTCATATCAGTTATTCATATGCCATGAGATCTTGGAATCATGGACTTGACATTAAGACTTCCCAAAATGAGGCCTCCACATATGGGACCTCAACTAGGGAGTCTTCTTTAGGAAACACACAGTCTTCTTCTTTCATTCATACGTACTTCATTTCATTTCATTCATGGGCCAGTGTAAACACCAGCTATACCTAGGATGTAGTTTATGACTTTCATCAGGTTCGTTGTGCAATGACCAAGAATGACCTAATGTCATTACTTGAGTCTAACTCACCTCTTGATTATCCTATCCTAACACCTTAGGTATCGTTCGTTCCATTATGTTCATCATTTGAGGCTGGCCTCATTCATTTATTGGGAACTTTAACTTTAACCGACATAGATCATGTGAGCATCATGAAATAAGTGTCATGAAACCCCACACCGAAAACAGGTGGAATCACCGGCCAAAGCGACCCAAAACATGCTAGCGTACATGGGAATTGAATCATGCCAGATCCCTACATTGGCAGTATACTCTCGAAGATTAGGAGATATAAGGAGACCCATACCCAGCATGCCAGACAATCTCATATCATGAGAGTTACGTGTACCTCCGCTCTTCCCAAAAGAAGGCATCACCCCTCATAGCTAGTCTATCAATGCTCAGTATAAAAAACCATTACATTCAACTCATATGTGATGGAAGCTGGCTTCTAGTATGAGGACATCATATCTCAATAGATGATTTTTCATCTCATCATTAGTATTAAGTGTGTTAATATCAATTCTTTCATTAGAGTATTCATAGAGACTGTTCTCTTCATTAAATTTACACTCTCATATATGAGTAAGTTTTGGTAACATTTACTTAGATTCATTTGAGATTGCTCTCATCTTTTACATTATCCTCATATCATGTTGTCACCACATTCATCAACATTAGCACATTTTCTCTTAATAATTACTCACCCCTTTTCACGTGAATATTCATTTTATCATATGCAAATGCGCTTGGCCATTTGTGTGTTTCACACTCTTACTTTACCCTTCTTGGGTTTCATCATTTCATTACACAATAATCATTTCATCGTATGCTAATGCACTTGGCCATTTAGTGTGTTTTAAACTCGTACTTGACCTTTCTAGGGTTACATCATTTCTTTATATACATCTTAGGTTCACTTATTTTTAAATGTATGCTAGACTTATGGGTCTATACATACATGCCATGAGGCTTCATTCATAGTTCGTTTAAGTGATTCATATCTTCCTAAGATTATGTTGTACAAGACTTATGCATCTTGTATGTATGCCAGGATCTCAATTTCGATCTAAGTGGGCAGCATTATTCTTGAAGTTTTAACATACTATGAGTTATGGATCTATCTAGAATTTGGGCAAGGGAACCCAATTTCGAATCTCTTAGACAACACTTACATTTTTTTTCGTTTGTTGTATTTTGGTTCACATGAAATTGGGACCCTAGATCGAGCGTCAACATCAATGTTTCCTCTTTATTTTTCTCCTTTGAATTACCTCTTACTTGGCCGAGGGGTTGTGGGATCAAACCCCCGCAGCCCCTATTATTTTTTGTATTTCTCCTTGTCTATAACGAGTTGACTATAAGGTTGTGGGATCAAACTCCCACAGCCTCTCTTTATTTTTCTTTTATTCTCCTCCTTAAATCTACCTAAGAGGTCGTGGGTTCGATTCCCACAGGCCTCCTCCTTTATTTATCTTTTATTCTCCTCCTTAAATCTGCCTAGGAGGTCGTGTGTTCGATTCTCGCACGCCTCCCCCTTTATTTTTATTTTATTCACCTCCTTAATCAGCCTTAGAGGTTGTGGGTTCGATTCCCACAACCCTTCCCCTTTATTTTTCTTTTATTCATCTCCTTAATGTGCCTAAGAGGTCGTGGATTCGATTCCCACACGCCTCCCCCTGTATTTTTTTTATTCTCCTCCTTAAATCTGATTGATAGGTGGTGGATTCGAATCCCACACCTCTTATTTCTTATATTTTTCTTTTAAGTTACATTTTCCAGACAATACCATGGTTCGAATCCCCTTCACCACATTTCTTTTTACTTATTATTTTCATGGTTTTTAACATGGTGAGGTCACGGGTTCAATCGTCCATAAACCCAGTTGTTTTAATTTTTTTTCAAGAGTTTGGACCCTCTTTCCTGACCGAAATTCATCACTAGAAGCTGAAAATTTTCTTTTAATTTTTCAGCATCTTTTCATCAAGTTACACCTTAATTCTTAGGGGAATTTTGTAGTGCATTGAGAACGTTTTAGGTACGTTTTCATGGATTCATTTAGACAAGACATTATCCCTCAAATCAGCCACATTGGAACTCATATGAACATCACATTTACATCAATATGTGTACATGAAATATATAGAACTATCATGCTATTTCAAGTCCTAAACCATGAAAAATAGCCACAACAACATACACATACACACGTAGTTACATTTTCGGAAACATCAACGTAAGTCACATAATTCCAAACATACATATAAACAGATTATCATCGCTAAAACACGTTTCATCCCTAGTTTTCTACCAGCAAACATAACCAACCTATGATTCAATGGGAGCTAGTGATAGGGACATGCAACGGGGAACAATCCTAGTTTTCCGAATGAAGATTCTGAACCTTAAGGGGTCTCTTGGGAAAGGGACCAAGAGAGAAGAGAACCCATGACTTTTTGACATTCTAACCTCAACTTGCTTCCCAAAGAATTCCTCCAAATACACGTCCAAATCCAAGAGTTTCAACACCAACTTGACGGAAAAAACCTCTCTTTGCCTAACGTGTTTGATTAGTTGTTTGTTTATAATTTTCGTTGTGAGTTATTAAAGTTTGAAAACTTTGGTTTACCCACTGTTTTTGTACGTTATTTTTCAGAGAAAAACGTGAGTGAGTGACAGAGACGTGTTAGAGAGAGATGAGCGTGGGAGAGAAGAGTTTTCTTAGGCTTAGAAGTCTAGTTTAGGACTTAGTCAAATAAGGTTTTGTTTAATAATTAAAATATGATTTCCTTTTATTTTAATCAGATAATAACTAATAAACATAAATTAATTACATTAATTTTCTAACTTAAATTAAAACAATTTAATTCATTGCTTCCACCTAGATTCGAACCCGGGTGTAGCAAGACTTCACTTCATGAGCCCAATTTCTGCCCTCTCTCTGCAAAACGCCCCTCCATATTATTAATTAAATAATTAATTATATACATAGGGTAATTATGATACTACCCTTAGCCTTGAAAAATTCCATTTTAGCCCTAGAACTTCCAAACCTATGATTTCCTCTTTTTAAGTCCGTTAAAGACTCCTTCGAGTAAATCTTCTTATTCGAGAGTCCTATATTGTTGGACCCAACCTTTCCTAGCTCAACTAACACCCCAAGTTAGTTGGCTTGGACGTATCAAGGGTTCCGAGTTTTGGTTCTACGCGCATCAATCCGTGTGCACCCGGTCTAATCGTTGGCATTCTAGACACATTAAGCATTACTTAGCATATCCATTTTTAGGGTTGTTACAGTATCCCTCCCTTAGGAACATTCTTCTCCGAACGACACTACTCTTTACTAACTATAAGTAAGTCATCTATAAAATGTATGCATACATAGGTAATTCAATAATCCCCATTGGTGAATATCTGATTCACATATTAACATGATGGTGCACATCTTTGAAACCTACTAGTTGCTTCACATTAATAGACTAAAGAACTCTTTCCTAAACTAGTCTCATCGAAGCATACAACATAAGTAAACATGTAATTCATACAAATCAGCAATCAACATGATGACTCAAACATATTAACTTCATACTAGTGCATAAACACCATACAAAATCAAATACATGAAAGACTAATTAACGCTAGGCACCAGAGACTTCACCAGAGGTGCATTCCCCTGCACCCCTAGACTTCAGTGCGAAGAATTATTTCCTCCTTGGATCCTCTTCACTTGGACCGTTAGGTTGAACTCTCTCCTTTCCTTGTTCTTGACTTCTCTTATTCGGACAACCTTCACCATGTGACCCGGTTTGTTAAAAATCTAACAAGCATTAGAGTCCCTCATACACTCTCCTCCATGAAGATTAACACACTTCCTACTCTTAAACCTGGATTTGGAATCCCTATCATAGCGATCCTTGGACAAACTTGACTCCTCTTGGTGGGAGAGTCCCTTCTTAAACTTGGGCTTATCCCTGATTTCAGTACTACTCTTCCTTGAAAAATTCTTCTCAGCTTGTCTTGACCTGTTCCCTGCCCTAGTATGCTTCCTATTCATGTTTTCCTCCACTTGTTGGACATGGACCATAATCCTGGAAAGACCCATGCTAGAATGCAACATAGTTGCCCTACACTCCTCCTCGAGATTCTCAGCAATCTTAGATATAGTGTAAATAGGAGGATTCATCCTAATGAAATCCCTTAACCTGCTAGCCATGGTGCTGGCAGGTGGGTTCTCCATGGGAACACGTTGTTTCTCTGCCGTTGTATCTCCTTGTATTCAGCTTTCTGAATCTCAAGAGTTGATGTTAGATACGATCTTAACACCAATGAATAGACATTAGAGAAGGCACAACAAGATCAGAAGAAGGGAAATTTTCCTACGCACCATGCAGTCTCTAAGTCATGATATTGGTGCACTTCACTACCATGACTTAGAAAGTACTCAATGTGGTTGATGTGAATATATTATCTTCGGAATTTAACCTACAACTCCGATACAAACTTTACCACGACTGGAATCTAAACCCCAGACGAGACCGATGTCATTTACCTCCTAGAGGTCGCAGTCAAGCCTACATACGTCATTCTTACTTCATCTAGATTAATTTTAGCGGAAAATTTGAAACTTTTTGTTTCCTAACGTGCTTACTAAACATTGTGTTATATACATAATTGTTCACCATCAACCATCTCTCATTAAGATCATCAAATAAAAGAAGAAGTTTATTATAACGATAAAGATGTACTTGCCAAAATGGCACTAACACAATGTCTGAAAAAAAGGGGAAGGAAATGCTAGTGGAACATACTCCACTAGATCAATCCTACAACTAAGCTAGAATGTAAATGGGCAAGCATCCTCGAAAGAATGAGGGCCTACCAAGTCCGGATTATTGCTCGACGTCCGGATAGCTTCAGCATATATCTTGTAGCTCGCGTCCACCTGTGCCTGCACCTAAAAGTTTAGAGTTTTATATGGTTAGTATACACTTGTACTAAGTATGGGTATATGCAAGCACACACCACAAAACATGCATGGGTAAGAATAGCTCTTTCCTAGCGACATCATTATAGCAGGTCAAGTCAGTGGACTTGCCAAATTGAGATTAAGCGAGTGAGTGAACTTTCCAAATTTGGATTAGGAAAGTTTATGACCTTTAAAAATTTGGATTAGGAAAGTTATGCCATGAGAGTAACATGCTTCATCATACTCAACATATTGCACACAACACACAACAACGTACACACAAAACATATCATAATTTATATAACACATAACATTGTTCATATCATTAATTCATATGCCATGAGATCTTGGAATCATGGACTTGACATTAATACTTCCCAAAATGAAGACTTAACATATGGTACCTCAACTAGGGAGTCTGCTTTAGCAAACACAGAGTCTTCTTCTTTCATTCATACGTACTTCATTTCATTTCATTCATGAGCCAGTGTAAACACCAGCTATACCTAGGATGTAGTTTAAGACTTTCATCGTTGTGCAATGACCAAGAATGACCTAATGTCATTACTTGAGTCTAACTCACCTCTTGATTATCCTATCCTAACACCTTTGGTATCATTCATTTCGTTACGTTCATCATTTGAGGCTGGCCTTATTCATATATTGGGAACTTTGGCTTTAACCGACATAGATCATGTGAGCATAATGAAATACAGTGTCATGAAAACCCACACAGAAAAGAGGGGGAATTATCGGCCAAAGTGACCCAAAACATGCTATCGTACATGGGAACTGAACCCCGCCAGATCCCTACATTGGCAGTATAGGTTCGAGGATTAGGAGATATAAGGAGACTCATACCCAGCATGCCGAATAGTCTCATCTCATGAGAGTTACATGAACCTCCGCCCTTCCCAGAAGAAGGCATCACCCATCATATCTAGTCTATTGGTGCTCAGTATAAAGTTCCATTACATTCAACTCATACGTCATGGAAGTTGACTTCTAGTATGAGGACATCATAGCTCAATAGATGATTTCTAATCTCATCATTAGTATTAAGTGTGTTAATCACAATACTTTCATTAGTGTGTTCATAGAGACCGGTCTCTTCATTTACTTTACACTCTCATAGGTGAGTAAGTTTTGGTAACATTTACTTAGGCTCATTTGAGATTGGGCTCATCTTTTACATTAGCCTCATATCATGTTGTCACCACATTCATCAACATTAGCACATTTTCTCTTCATAATTACTCACCCCTTTTTTTCGTGAAAGTTCATTTTATCATATGACAATGCACTTGGCCATTTGTGTGTTTCACACTCTTATTTAACCCTTTTAGGGTTTCATCATTTCATTACATAATAATCATTTCATCGTATGCCAATGCACTTGGCCATTTAGTGTGTTTTATACTCGCACTTAACCCTTGTAGGGTTACATCATTTTATTACATACATCTTAGGTTCACTTATTTTTAAATGTATGCTAGACTTATGGATCTATAAATACAAGCAATGATGCTTCATTCATAGTTCGTTTAAGTGATTCATATCTTCCTAAGATTATGTAGTACAAGACTTATGCATCATGTTTGTATGCCAAGATATCGATTTCAATCTAAGTGGGCAACATTATTTTTGAAGATTTAACTCACGTATGACTTATGCATCAATACGGAATTCTGGCAAGGGAACCCAATTTCGAATCCCTTAGACAACAGTTACATTTATTAATGTTTTGTATTTTTGTTCCTATGAAATCATGACCCTAGATCGAGTGCCAACATCAATATTTCCTCTTAATTTTTCTCCTTTGAATTACCTTTTACTTGACAGAGGGGTTGTGGGATCAAACCCCCACAACCCTTTTTTTTTTTTTTTATCTATTTCTCCTTGTCTATTTTGAATTGACTATGAGGTTGTGGGATCAAACCCCCACAACCTCTCTTTGTTTTTCTTTTGTTCTCCTCCTTAAATCTTCCTAAGCGGTTGTGGGTTCGATTCCCACACGCCTCCCCTTTTATTTTTCTTTTATTATTCTCCTTAAACCTGTATAAGTGGTCGTGGATTCGATTTCCACACGCCTCCCCCTTTATTTTTCTTTTATTCACCTCCTTAATCAGCCGAAGAGGTTGTGGATTCGATTCCCACATGCCTTCACCTTTAGTTTTCTTTTATTCATCTCCTTAATTTGCCTATGAGGTCGTGGGTTCGTTTCCCACACGCCTCCCCCTGTATTTTTCTTTTATTCTCCTCCTTATATCTGATTGAGAGGTGGTGGGTTCGAATCCCACTCCTCTCATTTCTTGTTTTTTTCTTTTAAGTTACATTTTCCAGACAATACCGTGGTTCAATCCTCCATGACCTCACTTGTTTTAATTCATTTTTTTCAACATTTTGGACCCTCTTTCCTGACCGAAATTCATCACTAGATGCTGGAAATTTTCTTTTAATTTTTCCGCATAGTTTCATCAAGTTACACCTTAGTTCTTAAGGGAATTTCATAGTGCATTTAGATAGTTTTAGGTGCATTTTCATGGATTCGTTTAGACAAGAGATTATCCCTTAAATCAGCCACATTTCAACTCATATGAACATCACATTTGCATCAATATGTGTACATGAAATATAAAGAACTATCATGCCATTTCATGTCCTAAACCATGAACAATAGCCACGGCAACACACACATACACACGTAGTTACATTTTCAGAAACATCAACATAAGCCACATAATTCAAAACATACATATAAACACATAATCATCGCGAAAACATGTTTCATCCCTAGTTTTCTACCAGAAAACATAACCAACCTATGATTCAATGGGAGCTAGTGACAGGGACATTCAACGGGCAACAATCCTAGTTTTTGTAATGAATATTCTGAATCTTAAGGGGTCTCTTGGGAAAGGGACCAAGAGAGAAGAGAACCCATACCTTTTTGACATTAAAAATTCGACTTGCTTCCCAAAGAACCCCTCCAAACAGATGTCTAAATCCAAGAGCTTCAACACCAACTTGACGGAAAAACCCTCTCTTTGCTTAACCTTTTTGATTAGTTGTTTGTTTATAATTTTCGTTATTAGTTCTTCAAGTGTGAATACCTTTGGTTTACCTAATGTTTTTGTACTTTTATTGGCATAAATAAACGTGAGTGAGAGTGATAGAGACGTGAGAGAGAGATGAGCGTGGGATAGAAGAGTTTTCTTAGACTTAGGAGTCTAGTTTAGGACTTAGTTAAATAAGGTTTTGTTTAATAATTAAAAATCTGATTTACTTTTATTTTAAATCATATAATAACTAAAAAATTTAAATTAAATACATTAATTTTAAAACATAAATTAAAAACAATTGAATTCATTGCTTCCACCTAAGTTCGAACCCCGGTGGAGCAAGACTTCACTTCAAGAGCCCAATTTCGGCACTCTCTCCACAAAATGCCCCTCCACCTTATTAATTAAATAATTAATTATATATTTAGGGTAATTACGATACTACCCTTAGCCTGGAAAAAGACCATTTTACTCCTAGACCCTCCAAACCTAAGATTTCCTCTTTTTAAGTCCGGTAAAGACTCCTACGAGTAAATTTTTGTATTCGAGAGTCCTATATGGTTTGACCCAACCTTTCCTATCTCAAATAACTCCCCAAGTTAGTTGTCTTGGATGTAGCACGGGTTCCGAGTTCATGTTCTACGCACATCAATCCATGTTAACCCGGTCTAATCGTTGGCATTCTAGACACATTAAGCATTACTTAGCATATCTATTTTTAGGGTTGTTACATACATTACATAAGCTTAAGAGAATTATGGAAGAGTACCACCAATCCATTCTAACCACTTCAATCCATAGCTAAATCATTCAATATAATACCACAAGGTCCTTACCCATGGCTATGATCATCAATTAAATACAAAAATCATAATACTCAACAAATATAAATCAATTCAATATAGATTTATCAATCTAAGACAACCTATGAATCAATCCAATACATTTCTTACATTATTCAATAGCCCAAAGAAAACTACACTTGAATTCATAAGCATTGAAACATTATTGCTTAACCCATGAAATAGTCAAAACTAGAATTGCATGGTTTGCATGGGTTCATAGAGTTTTAAAGTTACAAATCAACATTAATTCAACCAATATACAATATTTCAAAACGTTTTATGCAAGAACCCATGGCTAGATCACAAAATTGGAGAATTCATGTTTTTTATTATTTGTTAAAATAATTGCAATTGACTCCTTGAAGGAAATATATTCAAGGATTAAAAACCATACCTTAATATAGAATATTAAACCACGAAATTGATGGAGAAAAACTTGGGAAAATAGTCTTCTTCCTTGGAGCTTCAAAGCTTCAACAATGGAGGTTTTGGAGAGAAGAATGGAGAGGTTTTGTTTTGACTTGACAGTCTATCTTTGATTGGTGAGTTTAGGGGTATAATAAGACTCAATTACGCTCAATAAGTCATTCCCAAATTACCCAAATTACCCCTACACTTATTAAACAATTTAACAATTCATATTTGACTTAAAAATGACCCGACCAAATTTGGGAGTTTACTGCGCGTCGCGGAGGCATTTTCAAATTTTGTTTCTGGAAAATCGAGACAGAATGGTTCGTGACAGCCCCACGTCGTAAGGAAAGATTTTTCCCTCTCAGTGTCAGCTGTGCGACGCGCAGCAACTACCAGATTCTGGCTGGCGTTGAAGCTTGGCTGTCCCAAGTTTGGGTCCTCTTTGGGTACCCTTTGGTTGGTCCCCAGGGCATCGTTCTTCAACGCTTCGATCCTTTGCATGTCAAGATACGTGTAGGAATTATCCGTACTCAATTTAAACTTCAAACCATCCCTCAAAACATCACAACAAAACACTATGACATACTAGTTCAACTTCAACTAGTTTCCGGAAATCTTGGACGTTTGATCTCCAAACACTTCCAAACTGTATGTACTGCCTATAAACACAATTTTAACCATTTTAAGACTTTAAAACAGCATGACACACATGTTAGACTCTAGTTCGACCTAGCTCATTTTTAGGGTGTAACAATACTCCCCCACTTGGAAACATTCGTCCTCGAATTACACTTACTATTCTTTAGGAACTTTCAAGAGATAAGAAATTCAAGACTAACAGAACATAACCACACCACACCATACACAGTACACAATTAGAAAGAACACCACTTCCACATACTTAAGAGACTCACAACATAACAAGAAGCTAGAAACTGATTCTACAACTCATTATGCAATAAGACTCACCTTCTACATTTCAAATGGTAAGAACTCCTTTTACATTCATTATCATGCTCATATACATAAGTTATATACACATTACAACAATTTTAAACCAAAGAACAATTTAGCCAAAAATTTGAAAAAAAACATCTTACGTAAGCTGCTAGGCATTACAGTGAACATGCTTCAAAATTTTAAAAATGCAACTTTTAGGAAATTGATGCTAAAAGCATGACAGTATGATAGACAACCATATAAACTCAATTTACAACATAATCATAACTTCATGGAATGCACAATGGAAGGACTCAATGAAATTCAATTCCAACAAGACTCCTAAACACCATGCAACAATGCAACATACTACTATGACTTTCTAACTCCTCTACTAATCATACTCCCCCACTTAGATGGAACTCATAAAACTAAAGATCGAAATACAAGGAATTACCATCATAATCTTCATCATCTGTCTTTGATCCTCTAGTTTGTAGTGCATAGAAACGATTCTTCTTTGGAGAATCACCTTCTAGAGCATTTGGAGAAACTTTCTTACTCTCTCTTCCTCTAGAAGTAATAGAAGTACAATCCCTTAATTTGTCTCCATCTTTACCACAACTGAAGCAACTCCCGCTAACCAATAGGTCATACGCTCAAATTACACTTCCCTAAAGAAGTATAAGCGGTCATATCAATTAAAGAACCCAACTATTAGGTTAGGTTCGATCACACGAGGAAAATGATTAAGATTTAACTTTAATGTACGATTACCTCTATTAAGTCGAGTTATTTCAAAAAACTAGTAATTAAGGGGGGGGGGGTTTGAAACAAACAGTGTTGCAATGTTGTGAAATCAAACAAGTAGCAAGTGTGAATTATTGGTGTTTATCACATTGTGAGAGAAACTAGGGTGTAAGTGTTCACCATAGGTTCATAACGCCATAATCCTGTCTTATAACAATTCTTCCCTAGTGTTTTCCATGCAAAGTTATAAGTTTTATATCTCTAATTCCTTGGTCCGTCATTTAGGGAATTTCACTGTGTACCTTGGTCTGGCTACGTGTGCTTAAAATACTAACTCCCTACCATTACTTCATATTAAGCATCATATTCGATGTTTTTCTTAGTTAGTACATTGCACCAATTGAAACTAACCTATAAGATAGTATCCACTAAATCTGTGTCGATAATTCTTTTCCTATTAACTACCCCATTGGTCCGGCAAGTAGAAATAAGGCTGTCACAATCAGAATCTAGACCCCAGACGAGACCGGCGTCGTTGACCTCTCAGATGTCGCAAACAAGCCTACATACGTCATTCTTACTTCATCTAGGTTAATTTGAGCAGAAAATTTGAAACTTTTTGTTTCATAACATGCTTACTAAAAATTCTACTACATACATAATTGTTCACCATCAACCATCTAACATTAAGATCATCAAATGAAAGAAACACTTTATTATAACGATAAAGATGTACTTTTAAAAATGGCACCAATCCAATGTCTGAACAAAAATGGGAAAGAAACGCTGGTGGAACATACTTCACTAGCTCAATCCTACAACTAAGCTAGAATGTAAATGGGCAAGCATGTTTGAAAGCATGAGGGCCTACTAAGTCCGGATGAATGCTCGACGTCCAGATAACTGCAACGTTGATCTTGTAGCTCTAATCCACCTGTACCTGCACCTAAAAGTTTAGAGTTTTATAGGGTTAGTATACACTTGTACTAAGTATGGGATTTGCAAGCACACACCAAGGACATGCATTATTAAGAATAGCTCTTTCCTAGTAACGTGATTATAGCATGTCAAGTTAGTGGACTTGCCAAATTGAGATTGGGAATGTGAGTGAACTTTCCAAATTCGGATTAAGAAAGTTTATGAGCTTTCCAAATTTGGATTAGGAAAGTTATGCCATGAGAGTAACATGCATCATCATACTTAACATTTTGCACACAGCACACAACAACGTACACATAGCACATATCATAATTTCTATAACACATAAAGTTGTTCATATAATTCATTCGTATGCCATGAGACCTTGGAAACATGGAATTGACATTAAGACTTCCCAAAAATGAGTTCACAACATATGGGACCTCAACTAGGGAGTCTGCTTTACCAAACACAGAGTCTACTTCGTTCATTCATACGTACTTCATTTCATTTCATTCATGTATGTAGTTGAAGACTTTCATCGGGTTCATTGTGCAACGACCAAGAAGTACCTAATGTCATTACTTGATATAACTCACCTCTTGATTATCCTATCCTAACACCTTTGGTATCATTCGTTTCATTATGTGCGTCATTTGAGGCTTGCCTCATTCATTCATTGGGAACTTTAACTTTAACCGACATAGATCATGTGAGCATCATGAAATCCAGCGTCATGAAACCCCACACCAAGAAGAGGTGGAATCACCGGCCAAAGTGACCCAAAACATTCTAGCGTACATGGGAATTGAACCCCGCTAGATCCCTATATTGGCAGTATAGGTTTGAAGACTAGGAAATATAAGAAGACCCATACCCGGTATGCCGGACAGTCTTATCTCATGAGAGTTACGTGAACCTCTGCCCTTCTCAAAAAAAGGCATCACCGCTCATAGCTAGTGTATCGGTGCTCAGTATAAAGTTCCATTACATTCAACTCATAGGTCATGGAAGCTGGCTTCTAGTATGAGGACATCATAGCTTAATAGATGATTTCTCATCTCCTCATTAGTATTAAGTGTGTTAATCTCAATACTTTCATTAGGGTGTTCATAGAGACTGGTCTCTTCATTAACTTTACACTCTCATAGGTGAGTACGTTTTGGTAACATTTACTTAGGCTTATTTGAGATTACTCTCATCATTTACATTAGCCTCATATCATGTTCTCACCACATTCATTAACATTAGCACATTTGATGTTCATAATTACTCACCCCGTTTTACGAGAATGTTCATTTCATCATATGCCAATGCATTTGGCCATTTAGTGTGTTTCAACTCTCACTTAACCCTTTTAGGATTTCTTGATTTCATGGTTCATTTCATCATTTTTTTGTTTATTTCATCATTTCATTGTTCATTTCATCATATGCCAATGCACTTGGCCATTTAATGTGTTTCACACTCTTACTTAACCCTTCTAGAGTTTCATCGTTTCATTGTTCATTTCATCATTTCTTTGTTCATTTCATCATTTCATTGCGTACATCTTAGGTTCACTTATTTTTAGACGTATGCTAGACTTATGGGTCTATAAATACAAGCAATGAGGTTTCGTTAATAGTTCATTTAAGTGATTCATATCTTCCTAAGATTATGTGGTACAAGACTTATGCATCTTGTATGTATGAGAAGATCTCAATTTCGATCTAACAGGCAGCATTATTCTTGAATATTTAATTCATGTATGACTTTTGTATCAATACGAAATTGGGTCAAGGGAACCCGGTTTCAAATCCCTTGGACAACACTTACATTTTCTTTCATTTACTTTATTTAATCCATACGGCTTGAGAACCCATGTTCGACCCCCAACTTCATTTTATTTTCCCCTTAATTTCTCTCTTCATTTTTCGCTTAATAGAACTAAGAGGATGTGGGATAGAACCCCCACAACCTTATTTACCTTTACTTCCATTGCTTTTAATTTCACTCCTTTGGCCATGGGGTTGTGGGTTAAAACCCCCACAACCCCTCTTAAATTTCTTTTAATTTTCTCCTTGAATCTTCCTAGGAGGTCGTGGGTTCGATTCCCACGCCTCACATCTCTTTTCTTTCTTTTCCTTTGACTCTCCTTCACTGCCTAGAGGTCATGGGTTCGATTCCCACACCTCACATTTCTTTTCTTTCATTTTGTTTACTCTCCTTCACTGCCTAGATGTCGTGGGTTCGATTCCCACGCCTCACACTTTTTTTCTTTTAATCTTCCTTAAATCTGATTGAGAGGTGGTGGGTTCGAACCCCACTCCTCTAATTTCTTTTTTTTCCTTTTAAGTTACATTTTTAGCCAATACCATGGTTCGAATTCCCTTCACCACATTTCTTATTACTTCTTTATTTTCATGGTTTTTAACATGGTGAGGTCACAAGTTCAATCCTCCATGACCTTGTAACACCCCGTAGCCAAAACAGGCCAAAAATTAGTTTATCAGAAAAATTTGCAGGTGCTACCAACGGTGGCATCGATGGACCGTAGCCTGAACAACGGTCAGTCCTGCACAACCATCGATGGGATCAGAAATTCCAAAAAATTTCAGCCTAGAAAAATTGGTTAAGTCTTGGACGACGAACGGACTTACGGTCCGTAGGTGATATACCGTGGTTTCACGGTATTTTTAATGCTTTTTGTTAAGTTTAGTGTGTGTCCAAAAGCCTTTTTGTATTGATTTTTATGTAAGTTTCTCTTTATTTCTAGGAAATCTGTCTAAAGATGAACGCGAAGTTTTTGCGCAAGAAATGCAGAAAAGTTACCACCCATGGAACTTGTGACGGTCCGTAGGTGGCATCATAGTGAAGCTGCTGAAGGAAGATGGGGATGTCTGACCAAGTGTGGGATTACGGAGTTCATGATGGACCGTCATAGCCACGATGGTCTGTCCTGCTTGTTTGTCGTGATGATCACAGAGTAGTCCCAGCACCCAAATTCCAAGATAAATAAAGTTTTATGGAACGGAGACCCTCGATAGACCGTCATGCTTGGAACGGTCCGTCATACCTGTTTGTCAAGGGTAATTATTGCTAGTGCATGAATTCTTATATTACATATATTAATATTGTGATTATGATTATGGGTAACTAAACTCCATAACTAGGGTTGTGGGAACCATGGGCGAATAATGAGGTTTAACCTAACTAAAATAACAATTCTAGAATAGTGTTTTGCATGTATTGATAATTCTTTCACTTAGAAGTCTTTTTAACGGATGGCCAACGTTAGAACTCGGCTTAATGCTACTTGCCGGACCAAGGAAATAGATAATAGGAAAAGAATTATCAACATAGATTCAGCGTATACTATCTAATAGGCTAGTATTGATTGGTACGAGGTAATAACTTAGTCAAATATCCAATATGATGCTTAATATGAGGTAAAGGTAAGGGTTAGTATAGCAACACACATAGCCGGACCAAGGTGCGGAGTGAAATTTTCTAGATGCTGGACCAAGGATTTAGAAATGCATAACTTATCACTTTGCATGCAAGATACTAGGAAAGAATTGTTATAGTTAGAATTATCAAGTTAGGAACATGTGGGGAACACTTAAACCCTAGTTACTTTGATTAATTGATTAAACTCCAAAATTTGAATCTGTTAGTTGTTACATTAATTTAGTTAGGTATCTTTATTAATTTAGAAATAAACCCCCCCTTTTATTATCTTTTGTCTTCTAAGAAAATCATTGACTAAATAATAGTAATAATAGATTAAAGTTAAATCTGAACTATTTTCCTCGTGGGAACAATCCCAACCTCATTAGTTGGATTCTTTACTTGATACGACCGCTTTACTTCTTATTTGAGAAGTAAGTTTGAGCGTATCAAATTTTGGCGTCGTTGCCGGGGAAAGTAGCTTTTAGATTAACTTAAACTTATTACTATTGTTTAGTCAATATTTTCTTAATTTTACTTTGTTTATTGTTTTTGATTCTTGGAGAACTATCTTCCTTGTATGCCAAATACACGGAGAGGAAGAGAACCCTTGTTTCCCTATGATCATGAATTAGAGCGTACACTACGCAACATGAATCGAAACTTGGGTATTAACGATGATGATCCAAAGAAGAACATCCCAACTCCGGTTGATGTTCATGGTCAGTTATTCCCCGATGATCCGGGTGAAAATTAACAAAGGGGACCGAATCCCGCTCCACGCCCTCAAGAATAATACAGAGGCTATGATAATATTGCAGACTCTGATGGGCCACTTGTCTTGCCCCCTCTACCACCAGGCCACACCTTTGTGGTAACTAGTAGTCTGATGCAAATACTCACTGCCAGAGGTTTGTTTTCAGGGCTACCTTCTGAGAATCCACATGCCCATAAAGCTAAGATAAGGGCAGTGTGTAAAAGTTGTGTAGGGAGGCCTGATTTGGATTTAGATGTAATAGGGGTAAGATTCTTTCCTCTCTCACTGACGGGAGAGGCTGCTATTTGGTTCACTGAGCTCCCTTATAACTCAATTTTCACATGGAACCAACTAAGGGGCGTTTTCTTAGCACGTTACTACCCGGTCTCCAAGAAACTAAACCACAAAGACAGAGTGAACAACTTTGTGGCACTACCAGGAGAGTCAGTTAGTAGTTCTTGGGATAGATTCATCTCATTTTTGAGAAGCGTCCCCAATCACCGAATAGATGATGAGTCACTGAAGGAATACTTCTATCGGGGATAGGATGATAATAATAAAGCGGTGTTGGATACTATAGCGGGTGGCTCTTAGGGGAGTTTCCTTATGCTGAGATTGCCTTAAAGTTAGAGAAAATCTCCCGGAACAATAAAGCATGGAGTACTAGGAAGTCGGATACTGGGAGAAATACTTTCGCAGTGCAATCCACTCACAACCCAGCCACAGATGATATTCGTGAAGAGATGGCTCAGATGAGAACTGAGCTTGGGTTGGTATTAACACATGTCACTGGGGGTGCAAAAAAGATAAATGCAGTTAACTACTTGTCTAAACCACCACCACCAAATGATGAATGCTATTATGCGGAGGATTCCTATGCGGTAAATGAGCATATGGGGGGTTTCTGGCCGAGTGCCCAAGGCTCAAATCAGGAGAATTAGCACCAAGGTCAAGGAAACCAAGGTCGGATCTATGGTAACTATAACCGTGAGGGTCATTATGTCCGAGATGGAAACTACAACCGCGACAACAACTTCAACAGCGGTAAATATGGTAACAGAAATGATAGGAATAGGCTCTATATCCCTCCTCAAAATCCTGAAGTTACTCTTAGGGATGGTGGAGATAGTGTGGCG
This sequence comes from Solanum pennellii, assembly GCF_001406875.1. Lineage (NCBI taxonomy): Eukaryota > Viridiplantae > Streptophyta > Magnoliopsida > Solanales > Solanaceae > Solanum > Solanum pennellii. Next base: position 56,361,741 of record NC_028637.1, read on the forward strand.
CGAGTTGAGGATATGTTGCACAAATGACATGCAATATCGATTAAGAAGATTGAGTTGCAAATGGGCCAATTATCTGCGATTGAGAACACACGGCAACCGGGCACTCTTCCTAGCAACACTGTCCAAAATCCGAAAAATGGCGGACACTGTATGGCAATCACTACTCGAGGTGGTAAGCAGACCATTGACCCACCTATGTTGTCTAAGGAGGAAAAGGTTATAAAATATAATGATAAGCTGGTAGAGGGTAGTGGTGAAGTAGAAGATAACTCCGGAAAAGATGCTGAAGTGCCTACAAAGGTAATTTCCATGCCTAGACCACCACCACCCTTTCCTCAAAGATTAGTGAAAAAGCCTGAGGATGGTAAATATCGGCGTTTTATAACAATGTTGAAGCAGCTTTCTATCAATGTCCCTTTGGTAGAAGCTCTAGAACAAATGCCCGGTTATGCCAAGTTTATGAAAGATCTAGTTACAAAGAAAAGATCGGTCACTTTCGAGGATGATAATAGAATGCAGCATTGTAGTGCTATTGCTACAACATCTGTCGCACAAAAGAATAAAGATCCAGGTGCGTTCACTATTCCTTGTACAGTCGGGTCATTACATTTTTTGAAAGCATTATGTGATCTGGGGGCAAGCACAAATCTCATGCCCCTCTCGATTTACAAGAAGATGGGTTAGGGTGACCCAAAGACCACTGTGATGCGGCTACTGATGGCTGATCGAATAGTGAAAAGGCCTATTGGGATACTCCACGATGTGCTAGTAAAAGTGGAGTTGTTCATATTTCCGGCAGATTTTGTTATTCTTGATTATGATGTCAATTTTTAAGTGCCTATTATTCTTGGGAGGCCATTCCTTGCTACGGGTAGAGCCTTAGTTGATATGCAAAAGAGGCTGATGAAATTCAATTGAACAATGAAGAAGCGACCCTCAACATTTGTAGGTCCATGAGGCAGAGTGCTGAGCTCCAATCGGTATATGCTATATCCTACAAAGAAAAGATGAAGAAGCGCCATGACCTAAAAATTGAAAAACGAGAGTTTATGGTTGGGGTTTTGGTGCTTTTATATAATTGTAGGTTGCGTTGGTTTCCGGGCAAGCTCAATTCCAAATGGACTGGTCCTTACTTGGTTACCCAACTACTCCCTAATGGAGCAGCTGAGTTCGAAACTAAGAAGGGTGTGAGGTTCAAGGTGAATGGACCACGCATAAAAATCTATTTCGGACATGCTGAATTAGCAAATGAAGTAATCGAGGCATACCATCTTGATGAAGTCTGAATAATCAAGTGTCTTCAGTCGTGCCGCGACGTTAGATCAGGTGCTTGATAGGAGGCAACCCGATACTTATAGCTTTCTTTCTAGTAATGGTAGCATTTTCTACTAATGGGTTTTAAATTGGCAGGCACATCACCAGGAAATGGTGCAGAAAATCACACTACAACAGTCAGTGATGGACACATCGACGGACCGTCACGCACGCGACGGACCGTCGCATGAATCAGTCGTGCCAGGTACGTCTTTCATTTATTTTCAAAACTAGGTTACACGTGACGGAACCAATGACGGACCATCGTATCTACGATGGACCATCGTCAGGGACTCGTTGCATCATTAATGAGCGTACCAGGCCCGACCCGATTGGGGGTAATATGAAAAATTGGTAACATTTAAAAAACCCAGCCCTTCATTTCACCCATTTCCTTCCCTCTTTCTCCCATTTCCCTCCCTTTTCAACTTCCAACTTCCAACTTCCTAGCTCTCTTCTCTATCAACCGATCGCTTCCCCAAATTCCCCAATTCCGGATATCTCCTTTCTACTAGTCGGAGTCGGTTGCTGTGGTTCTATTCTTGATCACTAAGTACCTCCCTTGATTTTTTTTCTCAAATTCTCAGGTATGTGTCTCTGATCTCTACCCATCTACATTGCATTTTTGTTTTTTAATTCGTATTAGCCTATTTCTTTTTGGTGGGTCTTCATTCTTTGATCCAATTTTGTCTGACCTAGGTTAAGAATCTTTAAATTGCATTGTTAAAACTCTAGAAATAGGTACTTTAGCATTGATAGTTTAACAGATATTTGGGTTAGACACATGTAGGTTAACACTAAAAATTCCAGTTGAGTCATAGGGGATGATTGTGGCATCCCCAGTTCTGTCACTGAATGACAGAAAAGACTATCATAGGGTCTGTTCAAACATCCAACTGTTCGTTTTCTCTAAGTGACCACCAACGAATACATGCGACGGACCGTTGTTCCCACGATGGTCCATCCTGCACAACCGTCGTGACGGTCATAGACCCTTTTCCTAAGGGTCTTCTACTTTTTCTAAGTGTCCTCTGACGGACATCTACGAAGGACCGTCATACCCTCGACGGTCCGTCCTGCACAACTGTCGTGACGGTCAGAGACCCATCTCATGAGGGTCTCCATACTTTTTCTAAGTGTCCTCTGACGGACACCTACGACGAACCGTCATTGTCATGACGGTCCGTCCTTCTTAGACGACATACTTGTCAGAGACCCTTGTCCTAAGGGTCTTCTATTTTTTCCAAGTGTCCTCTGACGGACATCTACGACGGACCGTCATACCCTCGATGGTCCATCCTGCACAACCGTCGTGACGGTCAGAGACCCTTCTACTAAGGGTCTCCATACTTTTTTTCTAATTACCCCACGACGGACATCGACGACGGACCGTCATTGTCACAATGGTCCGTACTGCTTAGCCGTCATACTTGTCAGACACTTTCCTTCAAGTGTCTCTACATAAACATAGTTTTAAGTAAGACATGACGGATCCCATGACGGTCCGTCGTACACAGGACGAGCCATCACCTGGTTCGTCGTGTTTCACTATTACTATAGAAATGTTGTTAAAACTTTGCTCTTATATTTATTTCGTGTCGTTTTTGCTTGTCTTGTTTTCTCCTTCTAGTACTAATATTGATTCCTTACAGGTACTATCTCTAATGGCATCAAAACAAGATCGAGTTTACGCACGTGCACATTCAAAGTCTGTCCCCCGTCTTCCCGCCTGGTCATAGTCTCTGATGATTAGCATGATCCCGAGTACATGCCCCCAGACACTACCACTCCATCTTGAGCTGCACGGGCAACCAGAGCTACGACCAAAAAGGTGGCGTCCGGCGTAGTCAATGTCTCCCAGTCTGATGAGGAGCGCACATTGACCGGCACACCTTCTGGGTCAGCTACACATGAAGAAGGAGCGTCTGGCTCCTTAGGAGTTTCGTGGTAGGATGAAGCCTCTGGGTCCGCAGATGTCCCTTCACCCGCCACAACTGCATAGTCTGCCTCGTCTTATAAGGATGACAATTCTGATTCCACTCCCATCTCACTGACTCATGCTCTCACCCCGGTTGCTGACAAGCCCAACCAGTGGTGTGTCGACGGGCAATATCAAGCGTATTTAGACGCCAAGATTCTAAATGATAAAGGCTTCATGAACGGACCCTTACACTAGACAGGCGGGTCCTTACGGGAAGTCTCCCCACCATGACAGAAATCCACAATCTCTTCACCAGACACCGGCTTTAGTAGACAACTCGTTCTTTGGGACATTACAGTGAGGAGTTGGTCCGAGAGTTCTACGCCTCTTATGTGGCTACTCTCCGATCACAGATAGATAGACGTGCTGCCCCCGCTAAACATGCCCCACTTGAACATGTCCGAGTACACGACATTCAGGTTGACATCTCCCTGCCCGCCATCCGCCGGTATCTGTACGGCGAGGATGTTGATGCCAACAGGACCCCTCTCAACGTGGAGTTTAACCACCGGTGGCAAATATTAAAAGATGGCCAATTCTTGCGTGAGCCATCGCAGAGATAGACCACCAAGAGGTGGATGGCCTGCACTTGTCTATCGTTGGAGGGGGTGCCGACTGGGTAATGGAGCCCAAGGGAGCCATCAAGAAAGCTAACTTGACCTTCACGGCTAAGTTCCTATGGTTAATTATCCGCCACTGCCTTTCCCCCACGGCCGCTGATAATATAGTCACATGGGATCATGCAGTTCTGATGTCGGCGATGATAGCCGGGTTTGAGGTGGACTTCGCGTGGCTTCTACAGGAGGTCATGCAGAAGAGGGCTTTCAAAATCACAACTACTTACCCTTTTCCGTGCATGATAGTTTCCTTATGCAGGTCTGCAGGTGTGCCCATATGGCACATTGATCAGCTCAAGACTCCGTTGGGCACTGTTGATATCGGCCTCATCAGGGATGAGGCCAATGAGTTGGCAACACGTAGTAGGCCCCGTCAAGAGTTGCCTACACTTGGTGAAAATCTTGAGGATATGGTAGCACATGCTCGAATAGCTACGCAGGCTGCTTCTGAAACCACTGACACTACCCCGGTCGAGTCTATCCCGGGTAGTAGCACTGCCCCTAGCTCCTCTTGCTCAGCCCCGTTCCTCGCTCTAGTCCCGCTTGCTAGGGTCCAGCCTTGGATGCAGAGGTCTATTGTTGAGGCAGAGGAGCGCTTGGAGCAAAAAATGGTCCAGCACACAGAGCGGAAGATCGCTTGGACGCTTTTGAGTTGCGGGTGCTAGCCCGGCCAACCCCTCAGGTGGATGTGTCGATCCTTCAGGCTGCGGTTGAGATTCTGCGAGCGGACATTGATATGATCCAAGAGGCTAGGGTGCCTGAGTCTGAGTCCCCTTCTGCAGAGCCTGCTCAGGACACAATGCTGGCGACCTTATTCTCCACTTCTGAGATTCCACCACCGACCCCTCGAGAGCATGCCAAGAGGCGCAAGGGTCGAGAGAAGGATGAGGCTAGAGCACGGAAGAAGGAGAGCCGTGATCAGGGCTGTAGAGTTAGCGCTGGGGCATCTAGCTCCAGTGATGTGGAGACCGTGGGAGGCACTACTGATAGTGCCGTTGCTGATGAGGACACTACTGAGGGTGTCTGGACTATAGAGGTAGTGGGTTCTGGGAACAAGAGCCACCAACTTGCTGATCGTCGGTGCTTTGCGCCCAAGGTTTGCTTCACCTACCATTCTCGTATTTCAGTTTTTTTATGCAGTGGGGACAATTGCATATATTTTTGTTGAGGGTGGGGTAATGGAAAGTGAGTGCTAGGGTTAAGTCTGTGTAGCCCAATTCATGATCCTTTTTTGGGGTTTTCTTGCCTCTGTTCTTTTTTCCCCAAGAGACTGATTATTTTTATTGTTGAAACGACATGTCTATATCTTGTTCGCATAGTTTAACTCTGAAGCATGATGGCTAAAACAAATATGATATCCTGTTGTAATGAAAATGATGCAGGACTAGGCATAGTAATTGATAAATGTGTGGCTCTAAGCATGACATAGAGATACACCACTGCATGACCCTAAGTCTAAAATTCGAACTAGGTGTCTGATAATCTGGTAGAGTAATGAGTTTTCAAGTGAGTGTGAGGAAGATTCGAATAGTCCACCATTTGTAATGATCTAGAACTTGCCTGGTTAGTCATGCTAAAAGTAGGCTGTAATAGAAAATTAGGAAAGGATCATAGGCCCTTGTTCAATTTAGCCAATTTTTAGCCTAAATAAAAAACGAATGAAATTTATCTCTATTTGATCCAAATGATTTGAGCTTAAACTAGAACTTTCTTTTTCACCCCAACTGATTTTTTCATGGAATAATGTGTTGGCCCTGGTCTTTCCTTGGACATGTGCACCTCAGCTTATGCCAAAGCATAAGTTGAGGGTGGCTAAGGCAGTGAACAACCTTTTCATGGCCCTGACCCATCTTTGGGTATTGTGTACTTTGACTCATGGCAAAAGACATGAGTTGAGGTTGGCTATTTTGAGGAATGCTCTGGAAAGTGGGGTTGAAATAACAAAGAGAGAGAAAGAACAAAAGTAAAGTGATTCAAGAACCAGTTGAAATAAAAGTGAAATACAAAAAATTATATATATATATATATACATATAATAAATAAATAAATAAAAGCAAGAAAGAAGAGAGTCACTTACACAAATGAAGAAAGAAGGGAAAACAGCAAGGTGAAAGAATATAAGAAATTGGGCGAAAATGATAAAAAGTGGTACGTTTAGCCGATATGTGAAGGAGGGAAAAAATTCACTAAAGTATACCTAAATATACCCTACCTGACCCTAAGCCTATGTTACAAGCTAAGAAAGTCCTATCTTGTTCCTAAGAGTTGTATGGCGAACTTAAAGAAGTGAAAATAAGGGCAAGCTTATGGCAATATGTATGAATGAGTTGTGAATTTGTTCTGAGAGTGCGTGTTGAAAATAAATCCTTATACTCAAACTGAAATCATTGTGTGAAAAATGAGGATGTTTTTTTGAAGTAAGGACACTAGTTGCAATACCGGAAATATTAGCACCTCGGTGAGAAATTGAAGGGGATAGGTGTCAGTGCATGGTGAGTCTGTGTCATGGTTTGATCCCACATAATTCAAGCCTAATAGTGATAAAATGCATAAACATGATGAGACTGATCGGGATTGATAGCCAAATGATTGCGAAAGCTAAAACATTGATACTATTGTAAAAAGATTTTGTAGTGAGTCATAGTGCGTCGCTTGAGGACAAACAACAAATTTAAGTTGAGGGTGTTGATATACCGTGGTTTCACGGTATTTTTAAGACTTTTTCCTTAAATTTAGTGTGTGTCCAAATGCTTTTTTGTATTGATTTTTATGTAAGTTTCTCTTTATTTAAAGGAAAACTGTCTAAAGATGAACGCGGAAGTTTTTGAGCAAGAAATGCAGAAAATTTACCACCTACGAGGCTTGTGACGGTCCGTCGAGCTTGTGACGGTCCGTAGGTGGCATCGTAATGAAGCTGCTGAAGAAAGATGGAGAAGTCTGACCAAGTGTGGGATTACGGAGTTCATGACGAACCGTCATAGCCACGACGATCCGTCTTGCTGGTTCGTAGTGAAGATCAGAGAGTACTACCAGTACCCAAATTCCAAGATAAATAAAGTTTTATGGAACGGAGACCCTCGATGGACCGTCGTGCTTGGAGCGGTCCGTCATACCTGTTCCTCGAGGGTAATGAAGAATTTGTTAAGTATAGGTTGACGGAGTCCATGACGTCCCGTCGTGACCATGACGGCCCATCACGAGGTCCGTCGATTCGTACGCATTTTGACAGATTTGCAGCAATTAGAGTCCTTCTTTCATTAGGTTTTTTGTTTTTTAATAAATAGTAAGAAAAACCTCATTTTTGGGGTTAGACTCTTTGTTAGTAGACTCTTGGATATTAGATTTTTGATTGTTATACTTTTGGAGAATCTTTAGTCCTCGATTAATTTCAGTAATTGAGACACTTTTTCTGGAAATGATTGTTGGTGAGTTTGTTGATTAATCAAGTAAACTTCAGGATTTTATTCTTTCTCATTAAAGTAAGTGCATGAATTGTTATAATTAGAATTATCAAGTTAGGAACCTGTGGGGAACACTTAAACCCTAGTTACTTTGATTAATTGATTAAACTCCAAGATTTGAATCTGTTAGTTGTTACTTTAATTTAGTTAGTTATCTTTATTAATTTAGAAATAACCCCCCCCTTTTATTGTCTTTTGTTTTCTAAGGAAATCATTTACTAAATAATAATAATAATAGATTAAAGTTAAGTCTGAACTATTTTCCTCGTGGGAATGATCCCAACCTCATTAGTTGGGTTGTTTACTTGATACGACCACTTTACTTCTTATTTGAGAAGTAAGTTTGAGCGTATCAGTAGGTCAAACGACGGTCCATAGTCCGTGACCGTCAATCAACACTCCTTTGAACCACTCTCTGACAAGAGTTATTGATGACCAGCATGCTTAACAGGTGTACCTACGGTCCGTAGATTTGACCGTAGGTGGAAAATTTGCAGCCAATTAAAGGGAAATGTAGTGGGGTCAACTTAAAATGATCATAAATCTTAGCACAAACTGAATTAGGTCTCCCATGACCTACCCAAAGATAGATAATTGAATTATCTTTCCATATCCACCAACCTTGCTAAAATAAGACCTCCGAGTAAAAAGTTATGGCCATTTTAGTAAATTCATGTCGAAGAGGCCCTCACGATGGACCGAACGACGGGGCGTCGGGCGCACGATGGACCGTCAGTCCTGGCTTTCGTGAGGCCCGACAACAACCTTCCCAGGGGTCTTTTTGACCTTTCCCACTCCGTTTAAACCCTAAGTTATGTCGCTTTGACCCTAATTCATCAGATTTAGTCAGTTTAAGCCTAGAAACAGAATTAAAACATATCCAAGTCAAATCATTAAATCAAAACTTAGAAAATTAGAAGCAAGAGAGGAGAAAGAAGCTCAAAACCCTAGTTCAAGAACGCCACAAGCTCCAACAGTTCCAGCCCCGAAACTTAAGTATTTTTCGTGGATTTCATCACCAGGTATGTGGGATTTCACTAGTGGGTTCCTTACACCCATTGGGTCCTTAGTTTCAGTCAGTTCTTGATTCTCTTATCATGATAAAACCTGGGGTTACTAGAACTTTGATGTAACTTCATGAATTTATTAAATATATGTTCCAAATAAGATTATCATGTTATTACTTAGATTATCGCTTGAATTTCAGAACCCTAGCTTTGTATTTCTTTAGTTCTTGAATTACACATCCTAGGTCCTATATTTCAGACACTTCAGATATACATGCCTTAGTTATAAATGCATATTTACCAGATTAATTGTTGCATTCTCAGTTTGCATGTTTAGTTTCGAGCTATCCTGTATTTACAAAAATTAAGATACAATCAGTTAATTTATAGAATTTATTGGGAGTAGCATAATACCGAGTTGGACCAGGGTTTAGATTACCCAATAGTCCTAGAACTACTAGAGAAGTAGGTTGTAAGTCCCCTTTGTGGGCAATCAATTTAGTGATATGGGGCGTATACATCGGACTCCACATTTTGCTCATGTGGTTTTATTATCAGTTATTAGTATCTCCCACTGTTCAGTCAGACTCTCTGCATTGACCATTTATCAGTATATTCAGTATTCAGTTTCAGCATTTTATAAATTGGTCATTTCATCCAGTTAGCTCAGAAATAAGCACATCACGTTCAGATTATTATACTTGTTTTTGTTCTTGTTCAGTTATGTTTTATTTCAGCTTTACTCTATCCTACATGCTCAGTACCTTTATAGTACTTAAGTATACGTGCGCTACATCTTCTCGTGATGTAGGGTCAGGTTCTCAGCATTTAGATCACACATAGATCGATTTCCCGATCTCCAGTTCAGCAGATTCAGTGGTGAGTCCTCATTCTCCGAGGACAACAGTCATGAGTTTCACTTCAGTCTTTAGTCATTTAGTTTTAGTTTTTGCTAGATTTAATTGGGGCTTGTCCCAATATTTTTAGTCTAGTTTAGAGGCTATTCTCAGATATAGTTAGATTCAGATTATTATTGAGGTAATATTTGTTTTGTATTAAACTCATTGTTTTCAAATATCTCAGTTATAGAATATGGGTATTGCCCATATTTTCATTTTAAGTATGATTTATCTTCCGCAACAGTTTATTATCTTAGTATTCTCATGATCATGCCAGTAGGGTTATCTTGGGATCACTTGTGGTCCTAGGTTTCGTGTCCGCGTCTCGGGGGAAGCTTGAGGCGTAACAAAACTTGGTATCATAGCACTAGGTTCAAGAGTCCTAGGATTTTTGAAAAAGCTTGCACTAAGTAGAGTCCTTTTCATGGGTGTGAATTACACCACATCTAATGAGAGGGAGTCTATGAAGTGTTTTAGGAAAAACTTCATTTTTCTTTTTACTCTTATCGTGCGTAAGGTATGATAAAATTTCATTCTAACTTGACGTTGTGCGCTTAAGATCATGCCTTCTTGTAGAGATTAGGCATGGAATGCTAATGCACGCAATGCTAACACAATCAGAACGCTAATTCAGCCTTTGGCTCAGAATATGACCAACAAGAACAATGCAGAGTTTGTGATTTTGTTTGGATGAATCCGCCTAAGATTTTAGGGTCACAAGTTGGTAAGGACCCACATAAGTTCATTGATAAGGTCATGAGAAAATTTGGTGTGTTGTCAGTAACTCGTAGTGATAGGTGAAATTGACATCCTACAAACTCAAGGATATGACCTGCATATGGTTCACTCAGTGGAAAGACAACAAACATGACTTTGTCTTTTGCAACTCAGTATAGAACTAAACTTTAGTATTAGTCCAGAAACTCTCTCAGAACCCTTCTCAGTCTCTACTCCAATCGGTGACCCAGTTATAGCTAGACGGGTATACAGAAATTGCCCTGTCATAGTCTTCAGAAAGTCAGCTCAGCAGATCTAGTAGATTTAGAAATGGAAGACTTCGATGTAATTCTAGCATGGATTGGTTACACTCATATCATGCCTCAGTCTATTGTAGATCTAGGATTGTTCATTTTCAGTTTCCAGACGAACCAATCTTAGAATGGAAGGGTAGTAGCTTAGCGCTTATGGGTCAATTTATTTCTTACCTTAAGGCCCGAAAGATGATATCTAAGGGTTATCTCTATCATCTAGTTTGGGTAAAGGATTCCAGCCTTGAAACCCCAACTCTTGACTCAGTTGCAGTAGTTTGTGAATTTCCAGAAGTATTTCCAAAAGATCTTCCTGGGGTTCCTCCCGTAAGGGAAATCGACTTTGGAATCGATCTCCTTCCAGATACCCAGCCTATTTCTATTCCTCCTTAAAGAATGGCTCCAGCAGAGCTTAAGAAATTGAAAGAGAAGTTGAAAGACCTTCTAGATAAGAGTTTGATCAGACCTAGTATTTCACCATGGGGTGCACCAGTATTGTCATAAAGAATAAAGATGGTTCTCTTAGAATGTGCATTTACTATAGACAGTTGAACAAGGTCACAATCAAGAATAAGTATCCCATCCCCAGGATTGATGACTTGTTTAACCAACTCTAGGGTTCTAGTCATTTCTCAAAGATAGAACTTAGTTCGGGTTATCGTCAGCTCAAAGTCAGAGATAGTGACATTCCGAAAACAGCCTTCATAACTCGGTATGGTCATTATGAATTTGTAGTTATGTCATTTGGACTAACCAATGCTCCTGCAGCTTTCATGGATTTGATGAACAGAGTGTTCAAACAGTACTTAGACTTGTTCGTTATCGTCTTCATTGATGATAACCTCATTTACTCTAGGAGAGAGGAAGAAAATGCACTTCATTTAAGAGTTGTTCTGCAGACTCTCAAAGATCACCAGTTATTCGCTATGTTTAGTAAATGTGAGTTTTGGTTGCAATCAGTTATTTTCCTTGGTCACATTGTATGTAGCGAAGGGATCCTCGTAGATTCAAAAAAGATTAAAGCAGTAAAACGATGGTCCAGGCCTACCTCTGCTACAGATATGAAAAGTTTCTTTGGTCTAGCAGGTTATTACAGAAAGTTCGTGGAAGGATTTTCATCCATAGCCTCACCATTGACTAGGTTGACTTAGAAGATGGTCAAGTTCCAATGGTCAGATGATTGTGAGAAAAGCTTCGCAGAGTTTAAAACTAGATTGACTACAGCTCCTGTCTTGACTCTACCAGAGGGTTCAGATGGTTATGTGATCTATTGTGATGCATCCAGAGTTGGCCTTGGTTGTGTGTTGATGCAAAGAGATAAGGTTATATCTTATGCCTCTAGAAAGCTTAAGGTACATGAGAAGAACTATCCAACTCATGACCTCGAGCTTGCAGCAGTGGGTTTGCACTCAAGATAAGGAGACACTACTTGTATGGTGTTCATGTAGATGTGTTCACCGATCATAAGAGCCTTCAGTATGTGTTCACCCAGAAAGAGTTGAATCTTCGCTAGAGGAGAAAGCTTGCGTTCCTTAAGGATTATGATATGAGGGTGCTTTATAATCCTGGAAAGGCGAATGTAGTGGCCGATGCTCTTAGTAGAATATCTATGGGTAGTGTAGCCCATGTTGAGGAAAAAAGAAAGGAGCTAGTGAAGGATGTTCACAGGCTTTCTCGCTTGGGAGTTTGCCTTATGAGCATATCAGACAGCACTGTAACAGTTTAGAATAGGGAAGAATCGTCTTTGGTAGTGAAGGTTAAGGAAAAGCAAGAGAGTGATCCGATCTTGCTTGAACTAAAGGGTGCAGTCAACAATCAGAGAGTGGAGGTTTTCTCCCAAGGGGGAGATGGTGTTTTTCGCTACCAAGGTAGATTGTGTGTTCCTGATGTGGGAGAGTTGAGGCAGCATATTCTTGCAGAAGTTCATAACTCCAGGTATTCTATTTATCCAGGTGCCACTAAGATGTACCGCGATCTGCGGGAAGTCTATTGGTGGAATGGCATGAAGAGGGATATAGCAGACTTTATGAGTAAGTGCCCCAATTGCCAGCAAGTCAAGGTAGAACATCGGAAACCAGGAGGTATGACTCAAGAGATCGATATTCCTACTTGGAAGTGTGATGTGATCAGTATGGATTTCATCACAGGGTTACATCGTACTCGCAGACAGCGTGACTCAATTTGGGTGATAGTTTATAGGATGACTAAGTATTCTCGCTTTTTGGCAGTCAAGACTACATATTAGGTAGAGGACTATGCCAAGCTTTACATCAATGAAATTGTGAGGTTTCATGGGGTTCCTTTGTCTATCATCTTAGATAGAGGTCCTCAGTTTATCTTTAATTTGTGAAGTCATTTAAGAAAGGTCTTCGTACTCAAGTTAACCTTAATACAACATTTCATCCACAGACGGATGGGCAGGAAGAGCATACCATTCATACCTTAGAGGATATGTTGAGAGCTTGTGTGATCGATTTCAAAGGTAGTTGGGATGATCACCTTCCTCTTATTGAGTTTGCCTACAATAATAGCTACCATTCCAGCATTCAGATGGCCCCATATGAGGCTTTATATGGGCGTAGATGTAGATCTCCTGTTGGTTGGTTTGAAGTAGGTGAAGCAGCTTTGATAGGGAAAGATTCAGTCCTTAATGGTATGGATAAAGTGCAACTCATTAGAATAAGACATCCCAAAGTCGTCAGAAATCTTATGCAGATGTAAGGAGAAGGGAACTAGAGTTCCAAGTTGACGATTGGGTTTTTCTGAAAGTCTCACCTATTAAAGGGGTGATGAGATTTGGAAAGAAAGGGAAGCTTAGTCCTAGATATGTAGGCCCTTACAAGATCTTGAAAAGGATTGGCAAGGTGGCATATGAGTTAGAGTTGCCAGCAAATATAGCAGCAGTGCATTCGGTCTTTCACATCTCGCTCTTGAAGAAGTGCGTGGGTGAACTAGCTTCTATAGTGCCATTAGAGAGTGTGGCGGTGAAAGATAGTCTTTCTTATGAGGATGTACCAGTTGAGATTCTTCACCGTCAGGTTAGAAGGTTGAGAAACAAAGAAGTCGCTTCAGTCAAGGTTTTGTGGATGAGTCAGTCCATAGAGGGAGCTACTTGGGAAGCAGAAGCAGCCATGAAAGCCAAGTATCCTTACCTTTTTCCTTCCGATTCAACTCCAGCTTGAGGTAATAGTTCCTCTTCAATTTTATTGTCAATCATGCGTAAATTAAATTTTAGAATCATGTTCCCTCAGTTTGTACTTTCATTTTTAGCGTAATTGCATGTACTCAGAACTCAATTCAGTCAGAACTCAGTTGTCAATGTTTAGTAGTGGGGTTTGCATCTATCTCCCGCTATTTCAGCTAGTTTAGTCTTCATTCAAGGACGAATGTTCCCAAGTGGGAGATAATGTAACACCCCGTAGCCAAAATAGACCAAAAATTAGTTTTTCAGAAAAATCTGCAGGTGCTTCCAACGGTGGCATCGACCGACCGTAGCCTGAACCACGGTCCGTTTTGCATAACCGTCGATGGGATCAGAAACTCCCAAAAATTTCAGCCTAGAAAAATTGGTTAAGTCTTGGACGACGGACGGACTTACGGTCCGTAGGTCAAATAACGGTCCGTAGTTCATCACTGTAGATCAAGATTCCTTTCAACCACTCTCTGACAAGAGCTATGGATGACTAGCATGGTTCGCAGGTGGACCTACGGTCCGTAGGTGGAAAATTTGCAGCCAGTTAAACGGAAATATTGTTGGGTCAACTTAAATTGAGCATAACTCTTAGCACAAAATGAGTTAGGACTCCCATGACCTACCCACAGATAGATAATTGAATTATGTTTCCATATCCACCGACCTTGCTAAAATCAGACCTACGAGTAAAATGTTATGCCCATTTTAGTAAAGGCCTATCGAAGAGGCCCTCACGACGGACCCAAAGACAGGGTGTCAGGCGCATGACGGACCGTCAGTCCTAGCCGTCGTGAGGACCGACAACAAACTTCCTAGGGGTATTTTTGACCTTTCCCACTCCGTTTAAACCCTAAGTTACGTCGTTTTGACCATAAATCATCAGATTTTATTCAGTTTAAGCCTAGAAACATAATTAAAACATATACAAGTCAAATCATTAAATCAAAACTTAGAAAATTAGAAGCAAGAGAGGAGAAAAAAGCTCAAGAACCCTAGTTCAAGAACGCCACAAGCTCCAGCCGCGAAACTTAAGTATTTTTCCTTGGATTTCATCACCAGGTATGTGGGATTTCACTAGTGGGTTCCTTTCATCCATTGGGTCCTTAGTTTCAGTCAGTTCTTGATTCTCTTATCATGATTAAACCTAGGGTTTCTAGAACTTTGATATAACTTCATGAATTTATTAAATATATGTTCCAAATCAGATTATCATGTTATTACTTAGATTATCGCATGAATTTCAGAACACTAGCTTTGTATTTCTTTAGTTCTTGAATTACACATGCTAGGTCATATATTTCAGACACTTCAGATATACATGCCTTAGTTAAATATGCATAATTACCAGATTAATTGTTGCATTCTCAGTTTGCATGTTCAGTTTCAAGCTATCCAGTATTTACAGAAATTCAGATATAATCAATTAATTTACAGAATTCATTGGGAATAGGTAAATATAGAGTTAGACTAGGGTTTAGCGTACCCAATAGTCCTAGAACTACTAGCCAAGTAGGTTGTAAGTCCCGTTTGTGGGCAATCAGTTTAGTGATCACGCCAGCATGCCTTTACACCTCTGGCAGGGTATATTGGGTCCTCTTGATGGTGCGTATACATCAGACTCCACATTTTTCTCATGTGGTTTTATAATCGGTGATTAGTAGCTCCCACAGTTCAGTCAGACTCTCTGCATTACCATTTATCAGTATATTCAGTATTCAGTTTCAGCATGTTATAAATTGGTAATTTCATCCAGTTAGCTCAGAAATCAGCACATCACGTTTAGATTATTATACTTGTTTTTGTACTTGTTCAGTTATGTTTTATTTCAGCTTTACTCTATCCAACATGATCAGTACCTTTAAATACTGACGCATACGTGCGCTACATTTTCTCGTGATTTAGGTTCAGGTTCTCAGCATTCAGATCACGCATAGATCGATTTTCCAATCTCCAGTTAAGCAGATTCAGTGGTGAGTCCTCATTTTCCGGGAAAACAGTCATGAGTTTCATTTCAGTCCTTAGGCATTTAGTTTCAGTTTTTGCTAGATTTAGCTAGGGCTTGTCCTAGTATTTTTAGTCTAGTTTAGAGGGTATTTTCAGACATAGTTAGATTCATCTTAGTATTGAGTCAATATTTCTCTTGTATTAAGCTCATTGTTTTCAAATATCTCAGTTATAGAATATGGGTATTCTCCAGCTTTTCATTCTAAGTATGATTTAGCTTCCGCAACAGTTTTTTATCTTTGTATGCTCATGATCATGCCACACGGTTAGCTTTGGATCACTTGTGGGCCTAGGTTCCGTATCCACGTCTCGGGGGTAGCTCGGGGCGTGACAGACCTCACTTGTTTTAATTCATTTTTTTTCCCAACATTTTCAACCCTCTTTGCTGAATGAAATTCATTAATAGAAGCTGAAAGTTTTCTTTTAATTTTTCAGCATCCTTTCATAAAGTTACACCGTAGTTCTAAAGAGGAATTTCGTAGTGCATTTAGAACGTTTTAGGTGCGTCTTCATGTATTCGTTTAGCCAAGACATTATCCCTCAAATCAGCCACATTTAAACTCATATGAACATCACATTTACATCAACATTTGTACATGAAATATAAAGAACTATCATGTCATTTCAAGTCCTAAACTATGAACAATAGCCACGGCAAAACACACATACACACGTAGTTACATTTTCAGAGACATCAACGTAATTCACATGATTCCGTACATACATATAAACACATAATCATCAAGAAAACACGTTCATCCTAAGTTTTGAACCGGTAAACATAACAAACCTATAATTCAACGGGAGCTAGAGACAGGGACATGCAACGGGGAACAATCCTAGTTTTCGGAATGAATATTTTGACCTTAAAAGGTATCTTGGGAAAAGGACCAAGAGAGAAGAGAACTCATACCTTTTTGACATTCAAAACTCGACTTGCTTCCAAAAGAAACCCTCCAAACACACGTCCAAATCCAAGAGCTTCAACACCAACTTGAAGGAAAAACCCTCTATTTGCCTAACATGTTTGATTAGTTGTTTGTTTATAATTTTTATTGTGAGTTCATCAAGTGTGAATCAATTTTTTTTACCTACTATTTTTGTACTTTATTTGGCAGAGAAAAACGTGAGTTAGAGTGATATAGACGTGAGAGAGAGATGAGCGTGTGAGAGAAGAGTTTTCTTAGGCTTAGGAGTCTAGTTTAGGACTTAGTCAAATAAGGATTTATTTAATTATTAAAAATCCAATTTCCTTTTATTTTAAATCATATAATAATTAATAAATACAAATTAATTACATTAATTTACCAACTTAAATTAAAAACAATTTAATTCATTGCTTCCACCTAGGTTCGAACCCGGGTGGAGCAAGACTTCACTTCAAGAGCCCAATTTCGGCCCTCTCTCCCAAAAATTCCCCTCCACCTTATTAATTAATAATTAATTATATATTTAGGGTAATTACGATACTACCCTTAGCCTAGAAAAAGACCATTTTACCCCTAGACCCACCAAACCTAAAATTTCCTCTTTTTTAAGTCCGGTAAAGACTCCTACGAGTAAATCTTCGTATTCGAGAGTCCTACATTGTTGGACCCAATCTTTCCTAGCTCAACTAACTCCCTAATTTAGTTGTCTTGGATGTAGCAATGTTTCCGAGGTCTGGTTGTACGTGCGTCAATCCGTGTGAACCCGGTCTAATCGTTGGCAATCTAGACACATTAAGCATTACTTAACATATCCATTTTTAGGGTTGTTACATTATCCCCCCCCCCCTTAGGAACATTCGTCCTCGAATGAAACTACTTTTTACTAACAATAAGTAAGTCATCTATAGAATGTATGAATATATAGGTATTTCAATACTCCCCATTGGTGAATATCTGATTCACATATTAACATGATGATGCACATCCTTGAAACCTACTAGTAGCTTTACATTAATTGACTAAGGAACTCTATCCTAAACTAGTCTTATCAAAGAAAACAACATAAGTAAACAAGTAAGTCATACAAATCAGCAACTAACATGATGACTCGAACATATTAACCTCATACTAGTGTATAAACACCATGTACAGTCAAATACATGAAAGACTAATTAAGGCTACGCACCTGAGACTTCACCACAGGTGCCTTCCCCTGCACCCCTTGACTTGAGTGCGAAAGATCGTTGCCTCCTTGGAGCCTCTTCACTTGGACCATTAGGTTGAACTCTCTCCATCCCTTGTTCTTGACTTCCTATTAGGACAATCCTTCATCATGTGACCCGGTATGCCACAACTGTAACAAGCGTTAGAGTCCATCATACATTCTCTCCCATGCATTATGCCACACTTGCTACAAGGTGGCCTCTCCTGGGATGTATATCTTACGAACCTCAGGGATTAATCCCTGAATGACATCGAGCCCTGCTTAAGCTTGATGAACTCATCAACCTTAGCCTCCTTCATTTATCTAGGAAAGAACCGCCCTAGAAAATCCATCTTGAAATGATCCCAAGTAATAGGACCCCCTCATAAGGCTCTGCTATCCATCCACACCTTATACCAATATTGAGCTACATCCTTTAGCTGGTAGGATGCCACTTCAGACTTCTCCACATCAATCAAACCCAATAGCCTGAGCTTATAAAGTGCTAGCGTGGTCCATCTATACCAAAGTTGTCCTTACTTCTCCATGTATCAACCTAGCTGACTTAACAGGCATTTCTATTCCAGCAGCTGGAGCCTGGGGAGAAACTTGAAATACCCCAATATCCACTACTCCAATCTCCCCGCCTGCTTTTTTCCTTGTAATCATTTTTTGGAACCTTCAAGAGTTGATGTTATATACGCTCTTAACACCAAGAAATCCGACATTAGAGAAGGAACGATAAATTAGAAGAAGGGAAATTTTCCTACGCATCATGAAGTCTCTAATCCACGATAGTGGTGCATTTCACTACCATGACTTAGAAACAACTCAATGTGGTTGATGTAAACTTATTATTCTCAAAATTTAACCTAGGGATCTGATAACAACTTTGTCACGACCGGAATCTAGACCCCAAACGATATCGGAGTCGTTAACCTCTCAGAGGTCGCAGACAAGCCTACATACGTCATTCTTACTTCATCTTGGTTAATTTTAGCGGATAATTTGAAACTTTTTGTTTCTTAACATTCTTACTAAACATTCTACTACATACGTAATTTTTCACCATCAACCATCTAACATTAAGATCATTAAATGAAAGAAACAGTTTATTATAACGATAAAGATGTACTTGCCAAAATGGCACAAATCCAATGTCTGAACAAAAACGGGAAAGAAACGGTAGTGGAACATACTCCACTAGCTCAATCCTACAACTAATTTAGAATGTAAATGAGCAAGCATCCTCGAAAGCATGAGGGCCTACCATGTCTTAATGAATGCTCGACGTCCGAATAACCACAACATTTATCCTATAGCTCTAGCGTCCACCTGTACCTGCACCTAAAAGCTTAGAGTTGTATTGGGTTATTACACACTTGTAATAAGTATGGGTATATGCAAGCACACACCAAGGACTTGCATGAGTAAGAATAGCTCTTTCCTAGAAACATGATTATAGAAGGTCAAGTCGGTGGACTTGCCAAATTGAGATTAGGAAAGTGAGTGAACTTTCCAAATCTTGATTAGGAAAGTTTATGAGCTTTCAAAATTTGGATTAGGAAAGTTATACCATGAGAGTAACATGCATCATCATACTTAACATTTTGCACACAGCACACAACAACATACACATAGCACATATCATAATTTCTGTAACACATAACGTTGTTCATATCATTCATTCGTATGCCATGAGACTTTGGAATCATGGACTTGACATTATGACTTTCCAAAAATGAGGGCTCAACATATGTGACTTCAACTAGGGAGTCTACTTTAGCAAACACAGAGTCTGCTTCGTTCATTTATACATACTTCATTTCATTTCATTCATAGGCCAGTGTAAATACAAGCTATACTTAGGATGTAGTTTAAGACTTTCATCGGGTTCATTGTGCAATGACCAAGAAGGACCTAATGTCATTACTTGAATCTAACTCACCTCTTGGTTATCCTATCATAACACCTTTTGTATCATTCGTTTCATTATGTGCATCATTTGAGGCTGGCCTCATTCATTCATTGGGAACTTAAATTTTAACCGGCATAGATCATGTGAGGAAGGAAATCCAGTGTCATGAAATCCACACAAAAAGATGTGGAATCACCGGCCAAAGTGACCCAAAACATGCTAGTGTACATGGGAATTGAACTTCACGAGATCCCTATATTGGCAGTATAGGTTCGAAGACTAGGAGATATAAGGAGACCCACACCCGGCATATGCCGGACAGTCTCATCTCATGAGAGTTACGTGAACCTGCGTCTTTCTCAAAAGAAGGCATAACCACTCATAGCTAGTCTATTGGTGCTAAGTAAAAAGTTCCATTTCATTCAACTCGTACGTCATGGAAGGTGGCTTCTAGTATGAGAACAACATAGCTCAATAGATGATTTCTCATCTCATCATTAGTATTATGTGTGTTAATCTCAATACTTTTATTAGAGTGTTCATAGATACTAGTCTCTTCATTAACTCTACACTCTCATAGGTGAGTGCGTTTTGGTAGCATTTACTTCGGCTCATTTGAGATTTCTCTCATCTTTTACATTAGCCTCATATCATGTTCTCACCACATTAATTAACATTAGCACATTTGTTGTTCATAATTACTCACCCCATTTTACGTGAATGTTCATTTCATCATATGCCAATGCACTTGGCCATTTAGTGTGTTTCACACTCTCATTTAACCCTTCTAGGGTTTCATTATTTCGTTGTTCATTTCATCATTTATTTGTTTATTTCATCATTTTATTGTTAATTTCATCATATGCCAATGCACTTGGCCATTTAGTGTGTTTCACAGTCTTACTTAACCCTTCTAGAGTTTCATCATTTCATTGTTCATTCCATCATTTCATTGCGTACATCTTAGGTTCACTTATTTTTAGACGTATGATAGACATATGGGTCTATACTTACAAGCCATGAGGCTTCGTTCATAGTTCGTTTAAGTGTTTCATATCTTCCTAAGATTATGTGGTACAAGACTTATGAATCTTGTATGTATGCCAAGATCTCAATTTCGATCTAAATAGGAAACATTATTCTTGAATATTTAATTCACGTGTGACTTATGTATCAATATGAAATTTGGGCAAGAGAACCCAGATTCAAATCTCTTGGACAACACTTAAATTTTTTTTGATTTACTTTATTTGATCCATACGTCTTGGGGACCAATGTTCAAGCCCCAAAGACTTCATTTTATTTTCCCCTTAATTTCTCTCTTCGTTTTTCGCTTAATAGAACTAAGAAGATATGGGAGAGGAACCCCCACAACCTCCTTTACTTTTTATTTTCATTACTTTTAATTTCAGTCCTTTGGCCGAGGGGTTGTGGGTTTGAACCCCCACATCCCCTCTTTAATTTCTTTTAATTTTCTCCTTGAATCTTCCTAGGAGTTCGTGGGTTCTATTGCCATGCCTCAGATGTCCTTTCTTTCATTTACTTTGACTCTCCTTCACTGCCTAGAGGTCGTGGGTTCGATTCCCACGCTTCACATTTCTTTTCTTTCATTTTCTTTACTCTCCTTCACTGCCTAGATGTCGTGGGTTCGATTCCCACGCCTCACATTTTTTTCTTTTGATCTTCCTTAAATCTGATTAAGAGATGGTGGGTACGAATCCCACTCCTCTCATTTATTTTTTTTCTTTTAAGTTACATTTTCAGCCAATACCATGGTTCGAATTTCCTTCAACACATTTCTTTTTACCTCTTTATTTTCATGGTTTTTAACATGGTGAGGTCACGGGTTCAATCCTCCAGGACCTCACTTGTTTTAATTGATTTTTTTCAACATTTTCAACCCTCTTTGCTGACCGAAATTCATCAATAAAAGCTGGAAATTTTCTTTTAATTTTTCAGCATCCATTCATCAAGTTACACCGTAGTTCTTAGGGGAATTTCATAGTGCATTTAGAACGTTTTAGGTGCGTCTTCGTGTATTCGTTTAGCAAAGACATTATCCCTCAAATCAGCCACATTTCAACTTATATGAACATCACATTTACATCAACATGTGTACATGAAATATAAAGAACTATCATGCCATTTCAAGTCCTAAACCATGAACAATAGCCACGGCAAAACACACATACACACGTAGTTACATTTTCGGAGACATCAACATAATTTACATAATTCCAAACATACATATAAAAACATAATCATCACGAAATCACGTTTCATACCTAGTTTTGTACCAGCAAACATAACAAACCTATGATTCAATGGGAGCTACTGACAGGGACAAGCAACGGGGAACAATCATAGTTTCAGAATGAATATTTTGACCTTAAGGGGTCTCTTGGGAAAGGGATCAAGAGAGAAGAGAACCCATACCTTTTTGACGTTCAAACCTTGACTTGCTGTCAAATGAACCCCTCCAAACACACGTCCAAATCCAAGAGCTTCAACACCAACTTGACGGAAAAACCCTCTATTTGCCTAACGTGTTTGATTAGTTGTTTGTTTATAATTTTCGTTGTGAGTTCTTCGAGTGTGAAGAACATTGGTTTACCTTATATTTTTGTACGTTATTTGGCAGAGAAAAATGTGAGTGCGAGTGATAGAGACGTGAGAGAGAGAGAGAGATGAGCGTGTGAGAGAAGAGTTTTCTTAAGCTTAGGAGTCTAGTTTAGGAATTAGTCAAATAAGGTTTTATTTAATTATTTAAAATCCGATTTCCTTTTAATTTAAATCATCTAATAATTAATAAATATAAATTAATTACATTAATTTACCAACGTAAATTAAAAACAATTTAATTCATTGCTTCAACCTTGGTTCGAACACGCGTGGAGCACGACTTCACTTCAAGAGCACAATTTCGGCTCTCTCTTCCCAAAATTCCCCTCCACCTTATTGATTAAATAATTAATTATATATTTAGGGTAATTACGATACTAACCTTATTATGGAAAAAGACCATTTTACCCCTAGACCCTCCAAACATAAGATTTCCTCTTTTTAAATCCTGTAAAGACTAGTACGAGTAAATCTTCGTATTCGAGAGTCCTACATGGTTGGACCCAACCTTTAGTAGCTCAACTAACTACCCAAGTTAGTTGGCTTGTATGTAGCAAGGGTTTCGAGGTCTTGTTCTACGTGCATTAATCTGTGTGAACACGATCTAATCGTTGGTATTCTAGACATATTAAGCATTACATAGCATATCAATTTTTAGGGTTGTTACAAAGGCGAGGTCTAATGTGTGCACTCATTAAATAGACTTCTAAATGAAAGAATTATCGATTCATTGAATAACCTATTTAAGAATTGTTAATTAGCTAGGTTTATTTTGTTAATCATCCATGGTTCCCACAACCATAGTTGTGGATTTAGTTACTCATACTTAGAATAAAACAATTCATAATTAATGAATAATAAATCATGAACTTACTTTGAAAAGTTTGAAGAAGATCTAAAAAATCAACTTGAAATCACACAATTATCTTAAAACCCAAACCCGGAAATTTGAATTATTGCCAAAGTTGCAAAGTCAAATCTCCAAGAACAAAAGTATGAAAAATAGTGAAGAAATCCAACCTTAAAAACGAGGTTTTTCACCCTATTTATAATAAAATAGATTCCCAAACTAAAAGAAGTTCAAATAGGGAAAGTTTGTCCAAAACGCGGCTTCAATAGACGACCACCCCCAGACGGTCCGTCGATGAACTGATGAACCAACGACTGCCACCGTCGGTCCACACTTAGCATCTTTTTTTAGCCTCTACTTTGTATCTTCTCTGAACAAATCAACGGACCAACTGTACGGTCCTTCGATTCAACTTTAGTCCGTCGATGCTTTTCGTCGTTCCATACTTAGCTTTTTCTTCAACGATGGGTACTGGAAATTGGTTGATCCAATTGACGTTCTGCCACGACGGTCCGTCGATTAGTCAACGGACCGTCGATCCTTCAATAGCCCCACACTTAGACAAAATTCCCCGAGTTGCTTGAAGATGCCTGAACCTCCAATCGACGTTCACCACCTATGGTTCATCGATGGGACGACGGGCCATCGATGGCTTCGTGGGTCACTTCTGCACTGATCCTTCACAGCCTTCTACATTTTTATTTTGAACAACTTCCTGCAAAACAAAGACAAAAAATATAAAAATTATTACAAAAAGGCTCTAGACACACACCAATCTTAAGGAAAAAGCATTGAAAGTACCATGAAACCACGGTACATCAATAGGCATTGTCCATAATGCATCTTTCCACAAGTAGCACAAGTAGTCTTACCATTTTGGGAACCACTTCCCTTCTCAAGTATCACCTTAGGATCACTATGTCCATCTTGATTTGAAACCTTCTTCTTGAACCTAGATTGGCTTTGATCATTTGACCCACTTCTCTTCAAGTTTCTATTAATCTTACCTTAGCTTAGACTCAACCGACCTATTATCCTTCCATTGAGTGTACAACACTTGAGCAACCTCCTTTAATTTGTATGAAGCTAACTCCGACTTCTCCCTAGAAGTCACCCCCATGTAAGTCAAAACCTTAGAAACACCATCTAGGAACTTTTGGGGATCCTCTGTCACCTAAAATCCAAGAAGTATAGGAGGATTGATCCTCACAAAATCTCTCAATCTAGATTTCATTGTTTTCTCCACAACATTCACTCTAGGCTCTATTTTAACGACCCACAAGTACCCCCTAGAAGTTAGGGAGAACCCTTGGACCATCACATGGCGTAGTGCAAAAATAAAAATTTTCATGACTTTTAATATAAAGAAGAATTATATCTTCAATACTAAGAGAATCTCATCGTCACAAGCCACACTTAAAGACATGACATAGTATCTTTGGGACACGCCCTTTTACATTAATAGAAGAACATAATTAGTCTTAAATAGCAAAACTAAGAAATTGAACCATGCCCTTGAATATATAAGGAAATACTTAGTCTTGAGAGAGTCTTTCCCAATCTTGTCTTATAACTTCAACCTTTCTTTCAAACCTATACTTATAGAGTATAGAAAAGTATGGTGTTAATACAAAATAATGTACTAAGTATGGCTTATTCAAAAACATGCAAAAAGGGATATTTTAGTATAAATACACTTTCATGCCAAATAAGTAAAACATTCATGAATATAGAAGTAAAACAACATAAGAATCACCATTTATCACTTAGAGAAGGATTTTCATAATTTTAACAAAATGGACCATTTTTCAGTAAGTTACCAGTATGTTACGGTGAATCCTATAAACATTAGAGTGAATTCATTTTAATCCCAAAACAGTAAACTCCCGAAGTCAAGCCGAGAGAAAGTGAACTCGTTTTCGTAGGAGTTTCCCTAGCTAAGGTTATCCTAAGACTCACCAAGCTAAGACATGAAGGAAACACCCATACGCCTCCTTCAATACACACCTAGGTGATGCCCAAGACTACCCATTCTAGGCTAACTCGTCTCGGGAGAACAAGTCCTCACTCAATGAAAAAATATTAGAATACATCTCAAACACTTCACATAAGACACACCAAGACTTCCCTTTCAAAATGCCTACCTCGTGCAATAAATAGATGGCGTCCCATTCAAACACCTACCCTAAGTAGTACACTGTTTTAGAAGACTTAGCTCATTCAATTCATATATGACTCACCACGACTTCCTTTTCCAAATGCCTACCTAGTGAAATGGATATATAGCATCCCATTCCACTACCTGCCCTAAGTAGTACACTCTTTTAGAAGACTTAGTACTTTCGTTATATTTGTGGGGGTTAGCTTAACCTACGTAGACCATGAGATCTTGACATGAAATCTCGATACTACCCTTATCGGATGAGGGATGCCCACTTGCCTAGGGCAGGGTCATTCTCTTAGCTTTTACATGGCTTTCCCAATAGCTACACCTATGTGGGCGCATAGTTAAGGGATAAGGAGATTGCTACTAAGTAACTCATTCCCTACTAACGAGGAGTACTCATCTCAAGAGGTACATTGGAATACAACATCTCAACTCACAAAGTGTAACCACCCCTTCTTCATATCCTCTTGGTGCTAGGCATAACTCCCTATGGATTCTCAACATTTTATACGATAGGTTAAGGATAACTAGTGGACATCACATGTCAACTCAAGAAGGGTATCCATCCTCCTACCTATTTTAGAAAGCTCCTGGAAGATAATGAGGTTGGTACTAAACACTTCATCTCAACTAACGAAGAGTGTTCACCCTAAAACTTCCCTTTTCATTCATATTCGTTAACTTTATTCAGTCATTCATTCATTCATTCATTCAAAGTGTGTGTATATATTTGTACATTTGAACACACTTTGCGCATAATCATTTTATATATGTTTAGACCTTCATTCATCACATTACACACTTTAACATGCTTCACTTAGACAGATAATTCATTTAGATATAATGTCTCGCATACTTCTCATAACAGATTCAAAAGCCACTTTAACAAGAATAACATCATAATTATCTTACTTCACATAATATGCCTTCATGGACTCTTTCACAATACACAAGTAACTTCACATTCATACGGTTCAAATAAACACCGCCACCAAAGGTGGACCATACCAATTAAGAGCATTTCATAAATAAAGTTAAACAACATAACTAACTTAGCCTTTATCCAAGCTTCCATCGCCTATAATATTTTATTCAACATTTTATCATAATATAGCCCTTAGGGCACTATCTAAAAAAGAACATCAACATAAGGAAACTAAAGCTTAAAGACTACAAAATCATGCTCATTTAACTAATTCCTTAAGTCAAAATTTTATAAAAAAGCTTTAACATGTTTTAATTGAAGCTTTAGCATTAAATCACCAACTAACATTAGAAACATAATATTTGAATCATTGAAAACGTTTTCATGAAAGAGCCATATTTAGAGTTAAAGATAGAAGAAGTTGGGGTTAAAAACAGTTTTTGAAAATATATTTGAAAGGACTCCTTGAATGGAAGAGAGTTAAAGGATGACTACAATAACTCAAATAGGATAAACGCCACTTATTTTTGATGAAGAAACGTCCACCAACAGCCCTCCTTGCTCCTTCTTGACTTTTAGCTTTTATGAGTTCTAGAGAAAGTTTTAAGTTGTAGGAAATGAAGTCTAAAATTAGGTCTTAGGGTTTAAAGCACCTTAATAAACCTAAAAGACCTTAAAATAAATGTCCACAGTTCACAAAAGACTTGGGGCGAATTTACCAAATACCCCAAGCCTTGGACAAATAATGCAGCTTTTGGCAGTACCTTCA
Organism: Solanum pennellii; assembly: GCF_001406875.1. NCBI lineage: Eukaryota > Viridiplantae > Streptophyta > Magnoliopsida > Solanales > Solanaceae > Solanum > Solanum pennellii. The sequence goes on from NC_028637.1 coordinate 56,388,629, forward strand.
ATGCCCCCTTCACAAACGGGCCGTTTGTCAATCGACGCCCGTTGGTGGGGGTCCACCGATTGGGACTTAGAAACCATCATATGCAGGCTTTGCTATCCTTGCAGTCCAGTCATGCCCAAGGTCGAAGTACCGTTTGTCAACAAACATTCACGAAGCTCTAGTTTAACTTAGTTCATTTTAGGGTATTACATCAATACCCGTATTCACATGGGTAGTCATGGCTCGGGCTAAAGAAAGTAAAGCCTCTCTAATCTTCCATTAGTCATTTACGGAAGAACCACCGGATCATCGTTACCTTCATTCACAATAGGGACTTGAACACCTCCAGCACCTTGAGCCCCTTGAAAACCTTGAGAACCTTGAAGAACTTGCTAAACTTGTTAAACTTGCGGAGGAATATCCTCATTCACATCATTCTCCTCAACTTTCCTAGTCGGTGTACTTCTCGTATTCATCTCCTATAACACAAGGACAACTATAAGAAAATAATACTCAAACTTATAAATCTCTATGGCATGACATAGGAGTACAAAATAAGGGGAACTCTATCGTTTTATAGCCTCTCGCCCATAGATGTGTCACGACTCACACTGATGGTCAAGACATTACTAGATGTGACTTTATGAGACTATTGGATTCCTATGACCACTTTCATAACTTATGGTATGATACCACGTTTGTAACAACCCGAGAGTACCCCTTAGAATTTAGGGCATTCTCAAATCGGAACACAACATACTTGGCTTCTTGGAGGTGTTGTACAAGCCCTTTCGTATCGCTCATCGCATATACATATATGAAAAGCATTTCGGAATTAAAACATTTGACAAAATTCGAATATTTCAAAATCTCTTTCATATGAAAACAATAGGAAATACTAAGTCTCATATCATAAAATTTTATATAAAAAATATATGTGGGATACGGCCCATACAAAAGTAATATAGTACTACTATGTCTATTACATTGCTTTAATTAATGAACTCTAATATAGTGATGCCCTCGAGTCAAATGAGGACATACTTCAACCTTGGTTCAGAGATCCTATAATCCAAGATTCTCTCCAAAAATTCCCTTCACCTAGGAATCACATTAGAGATAGATAAAAGTATGGAATTAGTACAAATACATGTACTAAGTATCACACAATGCATAAAAATCATGATGCCGGACATTTAATGGAAATATGATCTTTTTAATTAAAACATCATAGCACAAGCATAAGAACAACATTTAACACCTTAGAAACACATAATATATCACATAAGCATTTTATCACTTTTTAAGAAACATTATAGTGAATTTAGTCAATGTCACGGTGAAGTACTTGAAACTTCACAGTGAACACATATAGCATGAAATATTTTCACTCAAAGTTATCCTAAGACTAACTTAAGTTTGCCAAAGAAAGACCTCCGATACACCCTCTATAAACACACCTAATTGATCCTTGGGACTACCTATAATGAGATAAATACACTTACAATACACCAAACCACATAACATGAGATCCTCTTACCAATGGTGAATCTAAGGTTCACTTGCGTGAGTTGTGAAGCGCCCTCCCATACAATCCCTTTTCACACACTTAAGAGATCATTTATAGTACCTAGGATAAGATCATTCTCCCTCCAAAAAATAGAATATATATGAAATATAACATTGTCTTTCCAAAGGTTATAAAAAGATTTAATTAAGTAATTCGAGAAGAGAACGCCCATAATTGACCTCTCCAAGAATTCCTAAATAATCCTTAAGACTACCTAAGTTTGGATCATGTCTAATGTATCAAACAACATCCCTATCTAGAGTCTTCCTTAAGACTTCCCTAGGTAAGATATGAAGTGAACATTCCTATTCTCCCTTCATACCTTAACTAGAAACCTTTAACTACTCTAGGTAACTACTCATTCATTTAACATGCTTTCTAACTTAAATCGTCATCTTCTTTAATTCATTTAGGAGACATTCATCACATAAGGACATTCAAGTAATGCTCTTTGATAAGACCTATGAGCTCACTCACTAACATAATCCAAGCCTAATTGTGGAATGTCTATATAGCGTCCCATGCAACCACCTAAACTTCATAAGACTTCTCCAACACTAGTGGGTATCACATATGATGAGAATAGGAAAAAACCGACACAGACCACGTTATCAAGGAATGGAATCCGGAGTCATAACCTACTCCGAGGGAGGGTATTCTACTTGCCAATTGTACAAATTGGACACATCCCATGTAGGCACGTGGTTAAGGAATGTGAAGGGTTTCTTTGTACTCTAGCGTCATCCTTAACAAGAGCTACCTCCTAAACCATACTCACTCGAATCTAGACTTTTTTCGCCTAGAGTAATTCCCAGAAAGAATCACATGAAGAGGTTCCATATCTAGTTGATAAGCCAATCACTTTCGCCTTACGAAAGAGGTCCCTTAGGGTTGCCTTACAATGGTTAAGAGCATAGCTTAATGATTTTCCTAAAGATGATTTCACGTCGCTCCAGCTAACCAACCTTAAGTCCACCATTCACACACCATTATGACTTTCCACTTTAAGAATATCATAACCTTACAACTAGGTTAAAGGTTCCACATAAAGGACCTTCTTCGCAAACTTCAAGGTCACATGTCATTCATACATAGCAAGACTAAGAGGCTTTATCATCATAAGTCAAGAGGTCACATTCTCATCAAACATATATCAACTAAGGGACACAAGTCTACTAAAATAAGACACACACATCTTTACATATATCACATCATTCTAGAAGCACAAAGGAATAACCAACATCATATTTAGGTCACCCTTTCACTACAATAATATCATCAATATAACCATCGTATGACTCTCATATCAAAGTAGGAAGAATCATGCATCAACTCTTAGACTATAGACATACATGATCACCTCAAAACATGAATATAAGAACACATACATTCACCTTAATACAAGTATATGAATATGATAATTCTTTACATAAATCCACCACACAAATTATCACAATAAATCAACTAATACCGACAAGTCCATGGTCATCATAATACATAATTTAACGCCAACGAGGCAACATAATTCATAAGTAAAGCATATAGCACCACCATCATAAGCGGATCATACCAATCACAACAAAATTCAAGACCTACAATACTTAAAGTAAAGAGAATTAGGGCAGTACACGGTCAATCAAATCTCACCACTTCAATTCATAGCTACTTTATCAAATACAATACGAAAAGGCCCTTACCCGCGGCCATGATCATCAATTCAATACAAAAGTCATGATACTCAATGAATCTAAATTAATTCAATATAGATTTATAAATCTAAGACAACCAATTCATTAATCCAATACAATTCTTACATCATTCAATCTCCCAGAGAAAACTACACCAGAATTTCATAAGCAATGAGGCATGATCACTTAACCAATAAAATAGTCCAACTAGAATTTCATGGTTTTCATGTGTTCATAGATTTTTTAGTTTAAAATCATCACATTAACTTTAATTCAATATCATACAATTTTTCAAAATGTTTTACGCAAGAACCTATGCCTAGATCACAAAATTGGAGAATTCATGTTTTTTGATCATCTTTGAAAATCATTGGAATTGAATCCTTGAAAGAAGATAGATTCAAGGATTAAAACCATACCCTTAATATGGAAGATTAACCTAGGGAATTTATGGAGAAAAACTTGATAAAACAGTCTTTTTCATTAGATCTTCAAAGCTTCAACAACGGAGGTTCTGGAGAGAAGAATTGAGAGGTTTTTTTTCTAGTTGAGAGTCTAACTTTTATTGGTGAGTTTAGGGGTATAAAAAGACTCAATTACCGTCAATGAGTAATACCCAAATTACCCAAATTACCCCTACACTTATTAGACAATTTAACCAATTCAAATTTGACTTAAAAATGACGCGACCAAATCTGGATGTTTACTGCCGGTCGCAGAGGCAATTTCAGATCTAGGTTTTGAAAAATTTTGATACAGAATGGTTCGTGACAGCCCCGCGTCACAGGGAAAGAATTTTTCCTCCCAGTTTCAGCTGCGCGACGCGCAGCCACTTCCAGATTCTGGCTGGCGCATCATCTTTGGTGTCCCATGTTTGGGTCCTCTTTGGGGACCCTTTGGTTGGTCCCCGGCGGTTTATTCTCGAACGTTTCGACCCTTTCCATGTCAGTATATGCTTAAGAACCATACTTATTAAATTTAAACCTTAAACCATCCCCCAAAACATCACTACAAAACACTACGATACACTAGTTCAACTTCGACTAGTTTCTAGACGCTGTTGGATGTTTGACCTCCAAACACTTCCAAACTTTATATACTGCCAATAAACACTATTATTAACCATTTTAAGACTTTAAAATATCATGACACACATGTTAGTATCTAGTTCAACTTAGCTCATTCTTAGGGTGTGACAATGTTCCTATACTATGCATGTGAAATAAAAGCAGCAGACTATGTAGTTCTTCCTATTGCGAGGATTCTAAGTAAAATCTTATATATATTTATTTATGTGTAAGCGAGAGTTCTAAGTAAACCTCAATGTAGAAGTAAATAATTTTTTTTTAATTTTCCGCACATTAACCTTTTAAATGTAATGACGAATGCTAAGAGGTTAGCCTTAAGTACTTTTAGAGGACGACGACACCGGTTACTTGTACGGGATGCTCCCCGGATGTGACCTAGATCATAATATAAGTGGGAATAGAATTTTTAACATAGATCTATCGCACGATCTAGATTATCAAAGGTCATATTTCCTAAATGTCCAAGAAGCCCTTCAATTATAATTGTGGCGCGCAACACAATCATAACGAAGGCTCTAATAGATACGGCTTTGTAGAAACCCTAGGATAACCTTCTCTGAAAACATTTTTTGTTACGCCCCAAGTCCCATTGAAATGCATGACCTGATTCCCTAAAGGTTCGAAAGAAACAACTTCTGTTTTATGCTTATTGCACATTCAACTAAGATAAGTATGTCTTTGATGGGTATAATTGAAGTACCTTGATAATAGACCAAAATTTATAGTCTCAAATAAATGTACATGATAGTCCACTGAAGCCTTAATTTCTAGAAACAAGACATAACCCTGTTTTACTTTGACATTTGGTCTACAAAGCCTCTAAAAGATAGACACTTAGCTTATAATGTGACAGGACCCCATCATACCCCTTAACTTATATATAATCTCAAAAATATACTTTAGTGTTCAGAAAAACCTTGAAGCAACGTGGATCTCACCAAAGGTCGTGGAGTCTGCTATGCTTATACCGAGATATTTTATTAGCTTTAGAAATTGTACCAGTTGCATGAAAACAAAATCCCAATGAGGGACGTTAGTTCAAAAGAATGTACATAATATGCAAGGCATTAAGTAACCATATATAAAGTAAGGGATTTCAATTGAAATCAGGTACAAATTCACAAATATTTTGTATAAATAAATAACGAAAAGAGACAGTCTTTGATTATACTTGTGGAATCACATACCTTACATTTACTTTGCTTATACATGAGGAATCATGTACATCACATTGACTTTGCTAATACCTATGGAATCATGTACATTGCAGTCCTCGATTATAATTTAGGAATCATGTACATTACATTATTGGCTATAAGTTTTATCATCTTTTCTTTATGACTTTGTAGCATGTTACACAATGACCAGTTGATCAGTGGTAGGAGAGGATGACTCATACTAGTCATTTTAACCCCCGGGATCTGGTCCTCATAAATATATAAATCGAGATCGACCCATGTTAGGATTTTAGCCCATAGGCTCCACCCATAATAATATAGATTGGGATCGGCCCGTGCTAGGTATTACTACCCTTGAGCTGAAACCCTTCAGCATAAAAGTTAGGATAGGCCCTTGCTATGCATTTTAACCCCTGAGGTGACACCCACAATCAAATAGATTTGTATTTTCCCATGGTAGCTATTTTAACCCCTGGGGTACCACCCATAATTATATAGATTGGGATAGGTTGATGCTAGGTATTTTAACCTTTGAGCTACCACCTATAGTTATATGCATTAACTTTACCTTGTCTTTTTAATCTTTGAGATTTTTCTTTTGAGGTTCATGACTCTGTTAAGATTTAGGACTATATACTAGTTCAATGGAGATGTGGATAAATTAATTGAGGTAGAAAACAATAATATAGGAATAAAATTTAACTTTGTTGTGCTACTTAGGAACTGATATTACTCGTGAAATTCATTTGGGCACAAAGAACATACAAAGGTGATTCACAATGGTGTGTGGAAACTACCTTACATGTAGTAAATGATTCATTAATATGTATAGAAATTGAGCAAGTAATTCTTCTTACAAGATGCTTCATTTAAAAATATATCTAAACATTTCACATGGGGGAATCCGACAGCTTAGTACTTAGTAGAGACTATAACTTCTCAAATGGAGAGGCAAGGACTATATAAGATAATATGATAGCTAAAAAGGTCATATACGATAACAAATGAAACAGTACATAAACATCCAAACTAATGAAGCCCGTGACAGAACCCAAATAAGGGTTGTATATTCCACATAAGGGGACATAAAACGAACAATGGACATAATATGCATATGACATATAAAAGCATGTAACATGTATAATGTAGGATATAATAGACTCAATGAAATTCATTTGACTTAGTGGACAACTAATGAAACTAATGTTTAATGTACCTTTGTCAATGAGTTCTTGGAATAATAAATACACTAATATTGGATAATGAACACGTATAAAACTAGTCTAACATTTTGATAACTTGCACTGTATAAAGATGAACATTAGATACATTGGAGATTTTACACCCTCACATTGTATGTTTTACCATGATGACCACTTAAAGATATCAATTTGTTGATACACAAAATATAGGACTTCATGCCCAAAGATATGAGATCAAATTTCCTTATATACCTCAATTTCAAATTCATATAGCTTAGGGAATCTCAACTTTTCTTTTGACGTAAAATATTCATCTACAGTGAAGAATAATTAAGGCTAATATGAGAAGATTACCAACTAACTTAGGATATTTCAACTCATCAAACAGTAGCTAGGCAGCCAGCCCATAATACTTCTAATTGAGTGTGTTCTTTCACACATTCTGTCAGTTATAGTTATTTACATGAAAAAACCATTCCCATGAGGTTTGTCCGCACTGAATATTCTAAATAATATATACTTATATATAGATATATATTTGTACCTGATATGGGACACACAATGAGCTTACAAAAACTTTAATTTAATGGTGCATCACAACAGCTTATAAATCTTCCCCTAATAGCTTTTCGCAATAATTCTCTAGGTACATCCATGACATACCATAATTAAAGCAGTACAATAATATACATCAACACCCCAAAATAATAAAAAAGACTTCAATTTTATGATTTTTCAATCATCATCCCACGAGTTCCAATAAACATAGAATTCAGAAATAAACTAACAAATAATGTTTCTGGCAGCGCCTTACCTTGGCTGCCAATACATATAGCTTTATATATTTCACTCCCCTTGAAGAAATATCCAATATACTTGATTCAATAGATAGGGAAGGTGATTTAGAAACAGGATAAAAAATAGTTAGAACCCTAGTGGCAATATTGGGTGGTTGTTTCATCTTGAGAGAGAAAGAGAGAGATATGAACTTGGGATCTTAAAATTTGGCTACCAAAAAAATGAGATGTATCAGATTTTTTGCTTTAATATGTCCAAATTTGCAATATTTATTGTACTTCATTTGATTCCACCATTTGTCTTTCATTCAGGCCACACATTTCAGTAGGTGATGCACCTACTTTTCCATTAAAATTATTTCTTGTGGGATTGGAAAGATTGGGCCTTGGACTGACATTTATTTTTCATTTCCCCCTTCTTGGACATATTGGGCCTCAAATTATAACTTTATTTAGGTCTCCACGTGGCCCATATGTCAAAGACTGTGATGCACGTACCTGATCCATATACCTTAAGTAGGTGATGCATCTACTTGTCACCTAGTAGCTTAATTTAGTCAAGAAAGTACCTCACCTATTTCACACCATTTTCCATATCTTAGTTTATTTACAAGATATTAACATTAAAACACACCTGTACACTTATGACTTTAATATCAAATATCACCTTTTACTATCTCAAGTTCAAATATTTTTTCACATTCACTTAGTTGTATAAGTGTTGGAAGTTATGTGGTATTACATTTATTTTTAATTGTCTATGAAGAGAACCATCTTTCTTTCTAACAAACGAAACTAGAGCACCCCATGGAGAGATACTTGATCAGATGAAACCCTTATCCAACAAATCCTTCAATTTTTCTTCCAACACCTTCACTTCTGGCAGGGACATTCGATAAGGAGGAAAATAAATAGGTTGTGTGTGTGTAAGAAGGTCAATATTCTATTTCCCTTTCAGGAGGAATATTAGGTAAATCATCTGGGAACACTTCCAAAAATTCATCAACAATAGGGATTGACTCTAGAGTAGGGGTTTCGGAACCCACATATGTCCCTCTAACTAGATGGGTAAATCAACACTTAGAAATGTATTTCTATCATTAAGACAAAGGACAAACTGACCCTTAGACTTAGAACTTCCCCCTTCCACTCTAGGACAAACTTATCCAGAAACTCAAACTTGACTACATGATTTCTACAATCAATAGAACCATAACGTGAGTGCATCCAACCCATTCCAAGGGTAACATCAAAGTCCAAAACATAAAGATCTACCAACTTAAGAAGATTACCTCTATGGGACAAGGAAACAAGATACTTTGTATAGACCCTGTTAGCCATAATAGAATCACAGTAGAGACAGGAAAAGAATTTAACAACACATACAGAAGAACATCGAACCTCATCGCCATGTATATCTCGAAATTATAAGGTATCACTAGGATCAATTAAATTATAAACATCAGTTTGGAAGACTTCCAACATACTAGTAACCACATTTGGAGAACCCTCTTGTTCACCACGATTCTGAAGTGCACATAATCAATTTTTCATTGGATAATTACAACAGAAACATTAGGAGATGCTTTCTTTCCCTCTGTTCCTTTATTCATAAGCATCGGGAAATCCCATATCTTATGAAAAATTTTACCACAACTGAATCAACCATCTGTGCCGGCTAGGCATTTACCCTCGTTCTTTTTTCCACTGCTAGCACAAGCAGACATAGGCAATGAATATCCACTACCATTCCCTCCTTGAGGCTTAGGTTTTTGACACACTATATTTTTTGAACTTAAGAGGATCATTAGACGAACCTTTACCGAAAAACCTTTGTAGCAATCTAGAACGACCATGTCCATTGGACCTCCGCATGAGAGAAATTACCAGTACAAGTTTTATCACTCTTTATCTCCATGAACATTTTCATATGTTTATCCTCTACCGTCCGTTGAGCATGAACCATGAGATGATAGATGTCCATGTCAATAATGATCATGGTCGTACGTAATTCTTTAACAACCAGTTCAGACACACCCAAAATGAACGTACTCATCCTTTCCCATGGATTGGAAACAATGTAGGGGAATATTTTAAGCAACTTAATGAAATTCAAAGAATATTGCCTAACACTCATACTACCTTGACGAAGATTTGAGGAACTCAAGAACCTTTGCCTCCCTCATATCAAGGGGAAAGAACATATGAAGGAAATCAACCTTAAATTTCTCCCAATTAAGAGGACCAACATCCTTAGGACTTTCTTCTTTAAATTGGTTGAACAAAATTTGACCCACACCGTTGAGTTGATAAGTGTCCAGCTTCGCCTTTTCCACCGGCTTCAATCCTATGATCATCAATACCTTATAAACCTCATCAAATGAATTCTCGAGGATCTTCGTTATTGTTAGAACTATGAAACTCCAGAGGATTCATCCTAGTAAACTCTCTCAATTTAGATGCCATTGTACCCACATTTAAGTTTATGGGAATCGGAAACTACTTATTATCTTGGGTTGTCATGGGTTGAGCCAACACTTAAAAATCATCCATAAACATAGCATTTGACACTTGCTCAACCAAAGAATTGTCAAAACATGAGTAGATTGAGAAGAAGCTTCTTGTTTCTCATTGCCCCTTATATTCCTTTTAGCATTTTACTTTGAGTAGCCATGTCATGTGGAGCATCAGATAAATATTGGAAGAGAGACCTTATAGAGTTAAACTATATCACACGACTTTAGAGTAATGAAAAAGTGGAGCTTTCTAAACATCTATAGACTCTCATTCATAAATATGGCGCGCTTCTCACTCTATATAAGACTCTAATCAATTTGGCTTATGAGACATACTATGACCATTCTAATCTTGTGCTCTAACTAACAAGTTTGTCATGACCTAGGGGTACACCCTAGGTGTAACATTGTGTATATGACCCCGAGAGACCGCATACAAGTCAGTTAACATTCATTACACATGAAATAGAACAAAAGGAAGAAAACAAACATTTCAAGTCCAATGTTTTATAAAAGTAAAGTGGAAGTCTGAAACACTTTTTTCAATAGTCATCTAGTACAATAATGTAATATCTCTAAAACGGCATAGGTGAAACTAGATCCTAACACCTTTCTCTTGATGTTTTTAAATCCTAAAATGGTTTATAATGACGGTAGGAGGCGGTGTTTAAAGTTTAATAAAGTTTGGAGGTAAAACATCCAAGAATGTCCATGACATTCAAAATGTTTGCCTTGAAACGTGCTTGTGTGCCTTACTGTGTTTTGTCAAGTTCTACGTGTTCTTTTTGGATGAAATTTATATGAGAGGTCCTAAACATGTATACAAACATATTAAGGTTGGAAACATCCCGAAACAACTCCACAAGGACAAACCAAGGGGTCCTTGAAGAGGACACAAAGTGTGAGCTAAGGCTTTCAAAAACTGCCTCACCTATGGATGGCAATCGACGCCCACTAGGCTGGTCAACACCCTAAAGGTGGAGGGCGTTACACAACACTTAGTAAAGGGATATTATTTCCCTAAAATCCAACTTCTTACCCAAACAACGAACAAGCAAGAAGGTCCGTTGGTTGGGCTACGGGGCATAGATGAGGTGGCTGTTGATGGCACCTGCAATTTCTACTGGTGGCTCGGCCAAGGCTAGGGGTAATTGGGTCATTCACCTACCATTCCTAAAATTTGTTGGACAGTTTCTTAGATACATTTTCGTTATTTTAAGTGGGTGTAGAATTCTTAATCACTTAAATGAATTCACTTTTAAAAATCAAACCTACCAAATCCCTAAAGAATTCTCTAGAACTCCATTGCAGCCAATACTCAAGATAGAGCTTTGGTTGAATATTCTTTGGTGATTATCCATCATCTATTCATCTAATTTGTGGTATAGAATAAATTGAGGTATGGTATTCATCCTTGAATCTCTTTTCTTCAAGGAGCCAAACTTAAAAGTGATTTCTAAAGTCTTTCAAAAGATGAAATTGTTTTATTTTTATATCTAGTCAAGGGTTGTTACATAAAACACCTTCAAACATTTAGTATTGATTGAATTCATGTTAATTTGATAATTTTAATCTAAAAGCTATATGAAACCATGAAATTCATGAAACCCATGTTTTGATTACTTTGTGGGTGATTTGATTATTTTATTATATTATTGAATTATTGTGTAGTTTTATTACGCCTATTAAATTATGAATTAATAATGCTAGAATTGTTAGTTGGATGCCCTAAATTGATAAATCGATGTTTTATTATCTTTTAGTCATTGTATATTGTAATTGTTGGGTTGAATTTTTTACTATGGCTATTGATAAGAGCCTTCGTATATTTTGTTGAATGAATTGACTATGGATGAAGTTCTGAGGTTTGATTAATGGTATGTTGACCTAAATTTGTCTATATTGTATATTATAGGTCGTAGATAGTAATGATATTTGGCATGGTCCACTTATGGTGGCGGTACTTATGTACTATACTTGTGAATTACGTGGCCTTCTCGTTATTACTGTATGTATTGTGAAACAATGTGCCCTCGTTGGCATTACTTTATGCATTGTCGCTTTATCATTTTATAACTTGATTATGTGAATATGGTGAAGGTCTTGATGATTTTTTTTATGTGGAGTCAAAGCATGAGTTCTTTTAGTGGATGATATGTGTCTCTAGTAGATTATAGTGAAGTCATTATTTGTATAGCTTGATGTTGAAGTATGATGATTCTTGATAGATTATATGAGACTTGTGATGTCTTAAATTGATGATATTATAATACTGAATAGGGTGACCTATAGATCATATTAGTTATACCTATGTGCTTCTTGAATGATATGTTATATGTGGAGTATGTCTATGTCATTTGATTGTAGACTTGTGTCCCTTACTTCATACATGTAGAATGTGAATATGACTTCTTGACTTATTATGCTAAAGCTTCTTAGTCTTGTATATGTGATGGACATGTGACCTTGAAAATTGTTTAGAAGGTCCTTTATGTGGAACCTTAACCCTAGTTGGAAGGTTATGATATCCTTCAAGTTGAAAGCCGTAATGGTATCCTTATTGTGTGCATGGTGGACTTAGGGTTGGTTGGAAGGAACGGGTTGAAATCATCCTTAGGAAAGTCGTTGAGCTATCTTCTTGACCATTGTAGGTAACCTTAGTGGGCCCTCTTTGGTATGGTGTAATGTGATTGGGTTATGAACTAGATACAGAACCTCTTCTTGTGATCCTTTATTGAAATACTCTATGAGAACAAAGGCTAGTACCGAGTGAGTATTCTTGCGAAGTCGATCTAACTATGATTATTTTAGAGAACAAAGAAATCCTCGATATTCCTTAACCATGTTCCTACATGGGTTGTGTCCTAGTTCAACCAATGATAAGTAGAATACCCTCCATTAGAGTAGGTTCGTGACTCCAGATTCCATGCATAACTAGTATGTTCTGTGTCGGTTATTGCCTATTCTCATCATATGGGATACCTACTAGTGTTGGAGATGTTCTATGAATTTTAGGTTGTGGTATGGGACACTATCTAGACATTGCACGATTAGTCTTTGAAGATGTTAGTTAATCCCTAGGTCTTCTCCAAGACCATTACTTGAATATCCTTAAATGTTGAATGTTCTCTTAAGTGAACTAATAAAGATAATGACTTAAATTGGAAAGCATGTTAATGAATAATTAATCATCTATTGTAAGTTTACGGATTGCCTAGTTAAGTTGTGAAGGGGGCATACGAATGGTCTTTTTATGTCTTACCTAGGGAAGTCTTAAGAATAACTCTAGATAAGAAAGAAACTTGATAAAGTAGACATGATATAAGCATAGGTAGTCTTAAGGATTATTTAGGTAATCTTGAAGAAGGTGTATGGGCGGTCTCGTCTTGAATTACTTAAGTAAGTCTTATGATAACCTTTAAGAGGAGAATTTCATATTATATATATTATTGTGTGTAGTGAGAATGATCTTATCCTAGGTAGTTTAAAAGATCTCTTAGTTGTATGTGAAGGGATAATATGGGCGGTCGCCTCATAACTCACTCAAGTGAGCCTTAGAATCACCTTTGGCAGGAGGATCTCATGTTTATATGTTTTTTATATGTTAGTGATGTGATATTTTGAAATGTGATGGGTGAACTTATAGTTAAGTTACTGTAAGCTTACAATAAGGTTACTTTAATGTTGATATAAAATTAATATGATTTGTAATGTGTTTTAAATGTGATGCTTATACTTTTAGTATGAAATTATAGACAAAAATAGTATGTTTCTCATGAATTTATGCATTATGACATACTTAGTACATGCATTGTTACTAATTCCATACATTGTGTTATATCTAAAGGTATAGGTGGAAGGTGAGAGGCGTCTTGTAGAAAAGATTGGAAATTAGGAATCTTTAAAACAAAGTTGAAGTATGCCCTCACTTGACTCGAGGGCATAACAATCTTTAGACTTCTTTTATTCAAGTATTGTAATAGACTAAGTAATTCAATATTTTTATTGTACGGATCTTGTACAAAGTATTCTTGAGTCTAAGGTTGGCATATGTTGAGACTTAGTATTTTCCTATGGTTTTATATGAAAGATGTTTTAAGATATTTCGTCTGAAAAGTTTTAATTCTGCACTTCTTTTCATACATGTAAACAATGACCGATGTCAAAGGACTTGTACAAGACCTCTGAAAGGTCAGGTAAGCCGTGTCGCAATACGAGAACATTATTTCTTCTAGGGTGTACTCTCAAGATGTGACAAAATTTGTATCAGAACATAGGTTATAAAAGTGGTCTTAGCAACCAAAAAGTCTCATAAAGGCGCCTATTGTAGAGTTTTGTTCATCGGTGTGAGTCGCGACACATCTATGGGTGAGAGGTTATAGAACGATAGAGTTTCCCCTTTTTCTCTACTCTTGTGTCGTGTCGTAGAGTAAAAGTTATGAGTGTCTTTGTTAATGCTTTTCTTTGTGTTTATAGAAAGATGACTACTAGAAGGATGGCCGCTAGAAGGATTTAAGAGGGAAGGGTGAATGAGGAAATTCATCCTCAAGTAGAGAAAGTTGAGCAAGTTCTTCAAGGTGATCAAGGTCCTCAAGTTCATATTGGAGGTGAAGGTAATGAGGTACCTCTAGTTCCCCGGGATATGACTAATGGGGAGATTAGAGAGGATCCACTTGCTTTAGCCCGAGCAATGACTACTCATATGAATAAGGGTGTTGAGCCTAGAGTAAATACTACGGAGAGCACTATGACATCTATATTGAGAGACATTTTGTGGATGAATACTCCAATATTTCTTGGATCTAAGGTGGGAGAGGATCCCCAAGAGTTCCTAGATGGTGTATACAAGGTGTTTAGTGCAATGGGGATGACTTTTAGAGAGAAAGCAGAGTTAGCTTCATACAAATTTAAGGAGGTTTCTCAAGTATGGTACACTAAATGTAAAGATAATAGGCTGGTTGAGTCGGGTCCTATAGAGTGGGAGGAGTTTAAGGAGGCTTTCTTAGGGAATTAGCTTCTTCCTGAGAGAAGGGAGGTGATGGTTGAAGAGTTCATTAATATCAATCATGGCAATATGAGTGTTGAGGAGTATTCCTTGAAGTTCACTATGTTGTCTAGGTATGCTCCATCTTGGTGTCTAACCCTAGGGATCAGATGAGTAGGTTTTTGACCGATGTTGCCGACCTTGAGAAAGAAGTGTGTCGTGCGACCATGCTTCATGATTACATGAACTTTTCTAGACTCCTGGTGTATGCTCAATCCATTAAGGATTCCAAGCTTAGGAGGATTTTTAGAAATTTAAAGAGGAGTGGACCAAGTGAGAAAACCTATGTTCAGGAAGAGGGATCCAATTAAAGATGAACCTAGGGATCCTAAGGTCAAACTTGAGAAGGATAGTGGTTCTCAAGTTGGTAAGCCGACTTGTGCTACATGTGGGAAGAAACACTATGAGAAAAGTCTAGTTTGTACCAGAAATTTCTTTTGTTGTGGTAACGATGGACATAAGGTGAGGTATTGTCCAACTATTGCATCTACAGTAAGGGAGGCAAGAAAGTTCCTCCAAGTGCGCCTGGTGATTATGTTCAAAGAAGGGCTCGTTTCTATGCACGCCGAGCTAAGGGATCAAAGCAAGACGATGATGATGTTGGTGTTATAACTTGTTCTTTAGTTGTTATGAGTTCCTTCTAAGTGGGGAAGTATGGTAAGAAGTGGAGTTTTGATTGATTGTTTCTTCTCCTCTATTCTATTCAATCTTTAGAGTTAGAATGTCATAGTTGCATGTTGCATGTTGCATTCTATTTAGGTGTGTTATTGGAATTGAATTTCATTGATTCCTTGCATTGTGCATTTGATGAAGTTATAATTATGTTGTAAATTGAGTTTGTATGGTTTTATCTCTCTTATTGTGATGCTTTCATCATAAATTGCTTAAGTGTTGCATTTTTAGAAATTTGAACATAGTTCACTATGTTGCCTTAATAGTTCACTACAAAGATTTTCATATTTTGACTAAATTGTTCTTTTGTTGAAAATGGTTGTAATGTGTATATAATTGATGTATATGATCATGATAAATGAATGTAGAAGGATTTCTTGCTATTTGAAATGAAGAATGTGAGTCTTATTGCATAAGGCGTCGTAGAATTGTTTCTATTCTCTTGTTGTATTTTGAGTCTCTTAATGTAAGTGAAATTGGTGTTCCTATAAATTGTAAATTGTGTATGGTGTTGTATGGTTGTGTGTTGTTATTATTGAGTGTCTTATCTCTTGAAAGTGTTAAAAAGAAGCAAGTGTCATTCAATGAAGAATATTGTCCAAGTGGTGGAGATTGTAACACCTCTAAAATTACTTAGGTGACACTAGAGCCTAACAATTGTGTCTTGATGTTTTGAAGTCCTAATATGGGTTATAATGAGGTCAGGAGGAAGTGTTTAAAGTTTAATCAAAATGTGGAGGTCAAACGTTCAAGAACGTTCATGACGTTTGAAAGGTTTGCCTTGAAATGTGCTTGTGTGCCTTAGTGTGTTTAATATAGTTAAACGTGTTCGTTTTGGGTGAAATTGATGTTAGAAGTCCTAAACATGTATACGAACATATTCGGGGTTGAAACGTCTGGGACAAACTCTCCAAGGACAAACCAAGGGGTCCTTGAAAAAGACCCAAAGTGTGAGCTAAGGCTGTCGAAAACTGCCTCACCTACGGATGGCAATCGACGCCCACTAGGTTGGTCGACGTCCCTTAGGTGGAAGGCGTTGGTCAAAACATAATCTAGGGAGATTACGCTCCCAAAATGCAAACTTCTGACCCAAATTATGGACTAGCAGGATGGTTCGTGGGTTGGTCTACGGGACGTAGGTGAGATGGTCGTCGATGGCACATGTAATTTTTGTAGGTGTTTCGGCCAACGCTAGGGGTAATTGGGTCATTTACCTAACATTCCTAAAATTAGTTGGACGGTTTCTTAGGGTCATTTTAGGTATTTTGAGTGGGTTTATAAGTCCTAAACACTTATGCGAGTTCACTTTTAAAAATCAAACCAACAAATTCCTAAAAAACTCTCTGGAACTCATTGGAGCCAAAACACAAAATAGAGCTTGGATTGAAGATTATTTGGTTATTCTACATCAGTTCTCTATAAAATTCGTGGTCTAGCATTAATTGAGGTATGGTCTTGATCCTTGAATCTCTTTTCTTTAAGGAGCCAAACATCAAAGTGATGTCCAAAGTCTTTCAAAAAATAAAATTGTTCTATTTTTATATCTAGCCATGGGTTCTTGCATAAATTGTTTTGAATCGTTATGTATTGATTGCATTGATTATAATTTTATGATTTTAACATAAAAAATCTACGAACCATGCAACTCATGAAACCCTAGTTTTGATATTGAATTCTTGTGTAGTTTGATTAGGGCTATTGAATTATGAATGAATCATGCTACAATTGTTAATATATTCGCTAAATTGATAAATTCATGTCGTATTATATTTGGTTCATTGTATATTGTAATTGTTGGGTTAAATTGTTGACTATGGCTATTGGTAAGATCCTTGGTATATTGTGTTGGATTAATTTACTATGAATATAGGTTGTGAGGTTGGACCAATGGTATGTTGACCTAAATTTCTCTATATTGTGTTGTATAGGTTGTAGATAGTAATGATGTATGGTATTGTCCACTTATAGTGGCGGTGCTTATGTGCCATACTTGTGAATTATGTGTCCTTTTCGGCATTACATTATGAATTGTGAAACAATGTCGCCTCGTCAGCATTACTTTATGTATTATGGCTTTATCATGTTATAACTTGATTATGTGAATATTGTGAAGGTCTTGATGACTTATTTGTTTATATGCAGTCAAATCATGATTTCTTCTAGTTGATGTTATTTGTCTCTAGTAGACTATAATGAAGTCATTATGTGTATTGCTTGATGTTCAAGTATGATGGTTCTTGATAGATTATATGAGACTTGTAATATCATAGATTGATGATACTATAGTAGTGAATAGGGTGTGCTATAGATGATATTGGTTATACCTACGTTCTTCCTAAATAATATGCTACATGTTGAGTATGTATGTGTCTTCTGTTGGTAGACTTGTGTCCCTTACTTCTGTAACAACCCTAAAAATGGATATACTAAGTAATACTTAATGTGTCTAGAATTCCTACAATTGATGGGCATAGAACCATACCTCTTAACCCTTCCGACAGCCAAACCAACTATCTTTTGGAGTTAGTTGAGAGAGGAAAGGTTTGTTCCAGCCATGTAGGGCTCTCAAATATAAAGATTCACTCGGATGATTCGTTCCAGACTTAAAAAGGGGATATCTTAAGTATGGAGGGTCTATGGGTAAAATGGTCTTTTTCTAGGCTAAGGGTAGTACCATAATTACCCTAAATATGTAATTAATTATTTAATTAATAAGGGGGAGGGGCATTTTGGGTAGAAAGGGACAAAATTGCCCATTAAGCAAAATCTTGCTCCACCAGGGTTCAAACCTAGGTGGGAGCAATGATTTAACTTGATTATTTATATTGGTGAATTAATTTAATTAATTCATATTTAAATACTTATTTATGAAAAAGGAAAATTGGATTATTATTATTAATTAATTAATTAATGGGGCGGTTTGGGTGGGGTCGACCTCGAGGGACCCATTTTTGGAAGGGGGATGTCATGGGTTTGAACCTCGACGGAAGCAACATTTAAGTGGATTAAATTAAGGTTTATAGTCTGATTTTGTAAGGGCATTTTGGTCATTTCACTAAACTAATTAAATCAGATTTTCAAAGTTTGAAAGAGTCCTAGTTGACTAAGTCTAAACTACTTCACCTAATCCCAAGCCACTCACCTCTTTCACGTTTATCTCTCTCTCCTTCACGTCTATCTCTCTCTCAGTTCACACTTTCTTTCTGGCTGCCCAACGTGAGAAAAAAAATCAGAAAACAAAAGTTCTTCACACTTGAAGAAGTTGCACGTAAAACACAAACGAGAAAGCAATCCAAAAACATTAAGCACAACGTAATATGCTAGTCGGGTAAGGTGTGAGTTTCAGGATTTGACGTGAATTTAGAGAAGTTTTGGGCAGCAAGTTCAAGTGTTGAAAAACGTTAAAATCAGGTATGAGTTTTATTACTCTTGGTCCCTTTCCCAAGAGACCGTTAAGACTCAGATTATTCTATTCTGAAACTAGGATTATTCCCCATTACATGTTCCATATCACTAGCTCCTATCATTGATCTTAGGTTGGTATGTCTGCTGGTATATTAGGTATGAAGTGTGCTTTTCGTGATAATATGTTCGGAACTGTATGAACGATGAAGTACGTTTGCCAAAATTTCATGAAAAATGTATGTGTATGTCGTGACATGATTTTTGGTTTAAGCCTTAAAAATGATATGTTTTTATGGTTGAATTTTATGTGCGAATGTTTATGAAAATCATAAGGTGTAAAAGTGGTGTAATGTTGCTGGAATGGTAATTCTTGGCTAAATTTAATCATAAAAAAATTACATTTAAAGATGAACCAAATGATGCAGAAAATGCCTTAAGAATTAACGTATGAATGATGATAAAAATAAACTGAAAATAGTGAACAAATTTCCAGCATTTGGTAGTTTGGGTTCGGCCAAACAAAGTGGTACAAAATGCAATGAAAAATGAATATAAAATAAGTAAGATCACTAAGGATTGAACCCAAGACATCATTACATAAAGCTACAAAAAAAATAACAAAAGATTGAGAGGAAACTGGATTGGAAAATTACATAATGTGAGGTCATTGGGGATTGAACCCATGACGCCATCAAATGAAAATTACAAAAAAAATTCATGAGAAAAATGAAAGGTAAAATAAATGTGGTGAGTGGGGATTGAACACACAACCTCTTGAATAAAAGAGAGAGTTAGGAGAAAAATAAAGAAGAAAATAAATGTGGAGAGTGGGGATTGAACCCACAACCTCTTGGATAGGTGAGAAAGTTAAGAGATAAATTAAAAGAAAAATAATGAGCTTGTGGGGGATTGAACCACAAGAAAGAAATATTATGGGGTTGATGGGAATCGAAGTAGGATCTCCCAAATCTGAAAAATGCAATTATCAAGTTTGAAATAAGATTGAGTGTTGTTCAAGGGATTCCAAATCGAGTTCCTTTTCCGGATTCCGTATTGACCCATAATTCATACGTAAACAAATATTTAATGAATGATACCTCTAAAGATCGAAATCAATACCTTGGCATATCTACAAGATGCGTAAGTCTTGTACCACATAATATTAGGTAAACATGAATAACTTAGAAAAACTATGAATGAAGCCATATGGCTTGTATGTGTGGACTCATAAGTCTAGCATACATTTAAACGTAAGTGATCCTAAGATTTATGTGATAAAATGATGTAACCCTAGAAGGGTTAAGTAAGAGTAAGAAGCACACTAAATGGCCAAGTTCATTGGCATATGATGAAATGATCATTCTCGTGAAGGGGTGAGTAATTATGAAAAGCAAATGTGTTAAAGTTAACGAATGAGGTGATAATATGATAAGAGGATAATGTGAAAGATGAGGGCAATATCAAATGAGCCTAAGTAAATGTTACCAAAACGTACTCACCGATGAGAGTGTAAAGCAAATGAAGAGACCAGTCTCTATGAAAACTCTAATGAAAGTATTGAAGTTAATGCATACTTAATAATAATGATGACATGAGAAATCATCAAATGAGCTATGATGTCCTCATGCTAGAAGTAAGGTTCCATGATGTATGAGTTGAATGTAATGGATGTTTTTATTGAGCACCGATACTCAAGCTATGAGAGGTGAGGCCTTCCTTTGGAGAGGGCGGAGGTTAACGTAACTCCCATAAGATAAGACTATCATGCATATTCGGTATGGGTCTACTTATATCTCCTAGTTTTTTAACCTATACATCCAATATAGGGATCTAGCTGGGTTCAATTCCCTATATAAGCTAGCATGTTTGGTTTACTTTGTCCAGTGATTCCACCTCTTTTCAGTGTGGGGATTACACACTGGATTGCATAATGATCACATGATCTATGTCGGTTAAGGTTAAAGTTCCCAAAGAAAGAATGAGGCCAGCTTCAACGAGTGCAGATATTGAAATGAACGATACCAAAGGTGTTAGGATAGTATAATCAAGAGGTGAGCTAGACATAAGTAATAAAACTGGGTTATTCTTGGTCATTGCACCGCGAACCCTTTGAGAGTATTAAACTACATCCTAGGTAAGACTGGTGGTTGCACTAGTATATGAAAGAATTATATTGAAGTATGTATGAATGAAAGAAGCAAACTCTGTGTTTGTTAAAGAAGGCTCCCTAGTTGAGGTCACATATGTTGAGCCCTCATTTTGGGAAGTCTTAATGTCAAGTCCATGATTCCAAGGTCTCATGGCATATGAAAGAATGATATGAACTCTGTGATATGATATGTGTAATATGTTATGTGTTGTTTGCAAAATGATAAGTATGATGAGAGCTCTTCATAATCATGCACGTCCTTGGTGTGTGCTTTCATATACCCATACTTAGTACAAGTGTGTAATAATCCCATACAACTATACATTTTTTGGTGCAGGCACAGGTGAACGTTAGAGCATACATGTCGACGCTGAAGCTATCCGGACATGGAGTATTCATCCGGATTTTGTAGGCCCTCATGCTTTCGAGGACGCTTTCCCATTATATTCTAGCTTAGATATAGGTTTGAGTTCTTGGAGTATGTTCCACTAGTGTTTCTTTCTCATTTAATTTCAGAAATTGTATTGGTGCCATTTTGGAAAGTATACACTTTATTCAGTACGAAACTATTTCTTTCATTTGATGATCTTAATAATAGATGGTTGATTGTAAACGTTTATGAGTTCAAGTAGATTGTCTTATATATATGTTATGTAACAAAAATTTCAATTTTTCCGCTAAAATTAACGTAGATGAACGATGGCGTATGTAGGCTTGCCTGCTACCTCTGAGAGGTCAACGACGCCGGTCTCGCCTGGAGTCTAGACTTCGGTCCTGACAAAGTTAGCATCAGATACCTAGTATAATTCCTAGGATAATAAGTTCACATCAACCACATTGAGTATTTTCTAAGTCATGGTAGTGAAAGTTCACCATTATCGTGAATTAGAGACTGCATGATGCGTAGGAAATTCCCTTCTTCTGATCTTATTGTGCCTTCTCTAATGTCTTATTTTGTGGTGTTAAGAGCGTATCTAACATCAACTCTTGAGATTCAGAAATATGAATACGAGGAGAAAGGCAGGCGGAGAGATTGGAGGAGCAGCTGCTGGGGTAAATCAAGTTCCTTCCCAGGCTCCAGCAACTGGAATGGAGATACCTTTTAACCTAACTACGTTGACAGATGGAGAAGTGAGGACAGCCTTGATAGAGATGGACCAAGACATCACTTTACAAGCTCAGGCTATGACAGTCCATGCGGAGCAACAAGGTGTTCCCAGGGAGAACCTTCCTACCAGCACCATGGCTAACAGGTTAAGGGACTTCACGAGATTGAATCCTTTGGTTTAAACTAGATCTAAGATTTTTGAGGATCTCGAGGAGGAGTGTAGGGAAGCTATGCAGCATGATAGCATGGATCTTTCCAGGCTTATGGTACATGTCCATCAAGTAGAAGAAAAAAAAGTAGGAAGAGGAAGCACACTAGGGCAGGGAATAGGTCAAGGCAAGCTAAGGAAGATTTTTCAAGGAAGAGTAAAACTGAAATCAGAGATAAGCCCAAGTTTATAAAGGGACTCTCCCACCAAGGGGAGTCAAGTTTATTCAAGGGTCGCTATGATAGGGATTCTGAGCCCAGAGTTAAGAGATACAGTGTTTTTTGTGAAAAAGAAAGATGGAAACCTTAGAAGGTGTATCGATTATCGGTAGCTCAACAATGTCACTATTAAGAATAAGTATCCACTTCCCAGAATAGATGACTTGTTCGACCAACTCCAAGGGTCAAGTTTCTCGAAGATTGATCTTCGTTCATGGTGCCATCATGTTAGGGTTATGAATGAAGATATTCCAAAGATAGCCTTTAGTACCCGTTACGGTCATTACTAGTTTCTAGTTATGTCATTCGTTCACACTAATGCACATGCTTCATTTATGGATCTCATGAACAGAGTCTTTTGTGAATACCTTTACTCTTTCGTGATAGTATTCATTGATTACATTCTCATGTACTCTAAGATCAACGAAGAGCATGAACAACATTTGAGACTAACCCTGCAGGTACTTAGACAACATCAGTTGTATGCCAAATTTAGCAAGTGTGAATTCTATCTTATATCAGTTACCTTCCTGGGTCATGTTGTGTTTGAAAAAGGTGTGGAGGTAGACCCCAGGAAGACTAAGGCTATTAAGAAGTGGCAAAAACCTCTTACTCCCACAGATATCCGTATCTTTTTGGGATTGGCTAGTTATTACCGCAGGTTCGTGGAAGGTTTTTCTTCGATTGCTGCACCACTCACAGCTTTGACGAAGAATAAAGTCAAGTTCTAATGGGCGGAGACTTGTGAGAAGAGTTTATAGGAGCTCAAGGACATACTCACTTCAGCCCCGGTGCTTACTTTGCCTAAGTGTGATGCATCTAGGGTTGGTTTGGGTTGTGTTCTTATGAAGGGTGGTAAGGTGAAAGCTTATGCGTCTAGACAGCTCAAGGTTCATGAAAAGAATTATCCCACTCATGAACTGGAGTTGGCAGCTGTGGTGTTTATACTGAAACTGTGGAGGCACTACTTGTATGGAGTGCATGTGGATGTGCTAACAGACCACAACAGTCTGCACTAGTGTTCACCCTGAGGGAGTTGAATCTACATCAGTGGAGGTGGTTGGAGATATTGAAGGACTATGACATAAATGTTCACTACCATCCAGGTAAGGATAATGTTATAGCTGATGCTTTGAGCCGGATGAGCATGGGAAGTACTGCCCACGTTGATAATTAGAAGAAGGAGTTTGTGAAAGATGTACACAGACTGGCCAGACTAGGTGTGCGGTTGGTTGACTCTACTAGTGGGGGTGTTTCAATTCATTCTAGTTCTGAATCATCCTTGGTAGTTGAAGTGAAGAAGGGTCAGCATCTTGGTCTGGTGTTGATGGAGTTGAAGGACTCAACGTTGGTAAAGATGAATTAGTCTTTTGTTTTGGGAGGTGACGACATACTTATGTACCAGGATAGGTTGTGTGTAACAGATGTGGATGATTTGCGGACCAAAATTGTTGCAGAGGCCCATGGAACAAAATATTCGATACATCCAGGTTCCACCAAGATGTATCATGACCTTAAACAGATCTATTGGTGGGATGGCATTAAGGAGTACATTGCTGAATCTTTGGCGAAGTGTCCTAATTGTTAACTGGTTAAGGTAGAACATATTAAGCCTGGCGTTCTTACTCAGATGATCGAGGTTCCAACTTTTAAAGTGGGAGGCCATTAATATGGACTTTGTGGTTGGTCTTTTGAAGACTAGGAGACAACATGACTCCACATGGGTTATTGTGGACAGGATGACTACTTCTGCCCACTTTATCCATGTGAAGTATATTTACAGAGCCAAGGATTATGCAAGACTCTACATTGATGAGATTGTGAGATGGCATGGGATTCTTTTGTCTATTATTTCAGATATAGGAGCTCAATTCACTTCACATTTCTGGAGATCCTTCAAGAAGAACTTAGGCACGCATGTAAAGCTTAGAACTGCCTTTCATCCTCAGACTGATGGGCAGGCAAAGCGCACTATTTAGACATTGGAGGACATGTTGAGAGTGTGTGTGATTGTCTTCAGAGGTTGTTGGTATGACCATCTGCCATTGATAGAGTTCTCATATAATAACAGTTATCACTCCAACATTGGGATGGCGCTGTTTGAGGTGCTGTATGGTAGAAGGTGTAGATCTCCAGTTGGGTGGTTCAAGGTTGCAGATTCATCGATTTTGGGTCCATAGATCATTCATGAGACCTTAGAGAAGGTCACGGTGATTAGGGACAGGTTGGATACTACGTAAAGTAGGCAAAATTCCTATGCAGACAACGAAAAATGGACTTAGAGTTTGATGTTGGTGACCAGGTCTATTTGAAGATATCACCTATGATGGGGGTGATGATGTTTTGAAGGAAGGGGAAGTTGAGTCTGAGGTATGTTGAGCCATATGAGATCCTACAGCGTGTGGGTGAGGTGTCCTAGTAGATGGCGTTGCCTGCGTAGCTAGCTTATGTTCATCCAGTTTTTCATGTCTCTATGTTAAAGAAGTGCGTTGGTGATCCAACATCGATTCTGCCTTTTGAGGTTTGTGACTAGATAAAGACTTGTCCAATGAGGAGGTTCCTGTTGAGATTTTAGACCAGCACGTAAAGTGGCTGTAAAAGAAAGAGGTTTCCACAATGAAGGCATTGTGGAGGAACCATCTTGTTGAGGGTGCTACATGGGAGGTCGAGGCCTATATGAGATCCCGCTACCCTTATCTCTTCACCTCTTGAGGTTAGATTTTCTACTCTTAAGTCTATGTTCCTTAACTCCTCCTTTCCTTGTTGGTATTCCCTGACTCTGTATAATACCAATGTTATGATATGATTGGAGTTGTGATAGATTATAAGAAATGTCATTCGGGGACAAATGTTCCTAACGGGGGATAATGTAACAACTATAAAATGGATATGCTAAGTAATGCTTAATGTGTCTAGAATGTCTATGATTAGACCAGGTTCACACGAATTGATGCGCGTAGAACAAGACCTCTAAACCCTTGAGACATCCAAGCCTACTAACATGGAGAGTTATTTGAGCTATGAAAGGTTGCGTCCAGCCATGTAGGGCTCCCGAATATGAAGATTTACTCGGAAGAGTCTTTACCGGACTTAAAAAGGGGATATCTTAAGTAAGCAGGGTTTGGGGGTAAAATGGTCTTTTTCCATGCTAAGAGTAGTATCGTAATTACCCTAAATATGTAATTAATTATTTAATTAATAAAATAGAGGGGCTTTTTGGGTAGAAAGAGCAAAAATTGCCCATTGAGCAAAATCTTGCTCCACCCAGGTCCGAACCTAGGTGGGAGCAATGATTTAAATTGATTAGTTATATTGCTGAATTAATTAATATTTAAATACTGATTTATGAAAAATTAAAATTGGATTATTATTATTAATTAATTAATTAATGGGGCAGTTTGGGTCGAGTCGACCCGGAGGGACCCGTTTTCGCGATGGGGACGTCACGGGTTCGAACCTCGACGGAAGCAACACTTACGTGGATTAAATTGAGGTTTATAATATGATTTTTAAGGGAATTATGGTCATTTCACTAAACTAATTATGTCAGATTTTCAAAGATTGAAAGAGTCCTAGTTGACTAAGTCTAAACTACTTTACCTAATCCTAAGCCACTCACCTCTTTCACTTTTATCACTCCCTCCTTCACGTCTATCTCTCTCTCATTTCACACTTTCTTTTTGGCTGCCAAACGTGACAAAAAAATCAGAAAACAAAAGTTCTTAACACTTGAAGAACTTGCACGCAAACCACAAACGAGAAAGCAATCCGAAAAGTTAAGCAAAATGTAATACGCTAGTAGGGTAAGGTGTGAGTTACGGGATTGGATGTGAATTTGGAGAAATTTTGGGCAGAAATTTCAAGTGTTGAACAAAGTTCCCTTTCCCAAGAGGCCCTTAAGACTCAAATAATTCTATTCCGAAACTAGGATTGTTCTCCATTACATGTTCCCTGTCACTAGCTCCTATCACTGATCTTAATTTGGTCTATTTGCTGGTAGATTAGGTATGAAGTGTGATTCTTGTGATAATGTGTTCATGATATTGTGTTAGGAATTGTATGAACGATGAAGTATGTCTGCTGAAATTTCGTGAAAAATGTATGTGTATGCCGTGACAAGATTTTTGGTTTTAAGCCTTAAAAATGATATTTTTTATTGTTGAATTTTATGTGCGAATGTTTGTGTAAATCATGAGGTCTAAAAGTGGTGTAATGTTTATGGATTTAATGGTAATTCTTAGCTTAATATATTCATAAAAAATATTACACTTAAAGATGCAACAAATGATCCACGAAATGCCTTAAGAATTAACGTATGAATGGTGATCAAAATAAGCTGAAAATAGTGAACAAATTTCCAGCATTAGGTAGGTTGGGTTTGGCCAAACAAAGTGGTACAAAATGCAATGAAAAATGAATGTAAAATAAGTGATATCACTAAGGATTGAATCCAATACATCATTACATTGAAGATATAAAAAAAATCAACAAAAAATTTAAAGGAAAATGGATTGGAAGAGAACAAATTTCCAGCTTGCCGGAAATTTGGTGTCTCAGCCAAGGATAAGGAAAATTAGCTATGATTTTAATTTTTTTTTTAAATGTGAGGTCATTGGGGATTGAACCCATGACCTCACCAAATGAATGTTACTTAAAAATTTCATTAGAAAAATGAATGGAAAAATAGATGTGGTGTGTGGGGATTAAACCCACAACCTGTTTAATGGATGACAGAGTTAGGAGAAAAATAAAGGAGAAAATAAATGTGGAGAGTGGGGATTGAACCCACAACATCTTGGATAGGTGAGAAAGTTGAGAGATAAATTAAAAGAAAAATAATGAACTTGTGGGGGATTGAACCCAGAACCTCCTTACCTTAAAACGAAAAAGGAGAGGAGAACAATAAAGAAATATTATCGGGTTGATGGGAATCAAACTAGGGTCTCCTAAATCTAAAAAATGCAATTATTAAGTTTAAAATAAGATTAAGTATTCTTCAAGGGTTTCAAAATTGGTTTCCCTTTCCCAATCCCATATTGACACATAATTCATATGTAAACAAATATTTAATCAATGATGCCTCTAAAGATCGAATTCAATACCTTGGCGTATATACAAGATGCATAAGTCTTGAACCACATAATCTTGGATAAACATGAATCACTTAGACAAACAATGAATGAAGCCTCATGGCTTGTATGTGTGGACTATACATCTAGCATATGTTTAAAAGTAAGTGAGTCTAAAATGTATGTTATAAAATGATGTAACCCTAGAAGGGTTAAGTAAGAGTGTGAAACATAGTAAATGGCCAAGTGCATTGGCATATGAAGAAATCAACATCCATGTGAAGGGTTGAATAATTATGAAAAGGAAATGTTTTAAAGTTAATGAATGAGGTGACAATATGATAAGAGGCTAATGTGAAAGATGAGAGCAATCTCAAATGAGCCTGCGTAAATGTTACCAAAACGTACTCACCTATGAGAGTGTAAAGCTAATGAAGAGACCAGTCTCTATGAACACTCTTATGAAATTATTGAAGATAATGCATACTTAATACTAATGATGAGATGATAAATCATCTAATGAGCTATGATGTCCTAATGCTATAAGCGTGCTTCCATGATTTATGAGTTGAATGTAATGGAACTTATATACTGAGCACCGATAGGCTAGCTTTGAGAGGTGATGCCTTCCGTCGAGAAGGGCAGATGTTAATGTAACATTCATGAGATGAGACTGTATGGCCTGCCGGTTATGGGTCTCCTTATATCTGGTAGTCTTTGAACCTATACTGCCAATATAGGGATCAAGCAGGGTTCAATTACCTATATACACTAGCATGTTTTCGTTCAGTTTGGCCAGTAATTCTACCTCTTTTCGGTGTGGGGATTACTCACTGGATTTCATGATGCTCACATGATCTATGGCGGTTAAGGTTAAAGGTCCCAAAGAAAGAATGAGGCCATCCTCAACGAATGCACATAATGAAATGAACGATACCAAAGGTGTTAGGATAGGATAATCAAGTGGTGAGATAGACTTAAGTAATAACACTAGGTTATTCTTGGTCATTACACAACGAACACAATGAGTGTCTTAAACTACATCCTAGGTATGACTGGTGGCTGCGCTAGTACATGAAAGAATGAAAATAAAGTACGTACGAATGAATGAAGCAAATTCTGCGTTTGTTAAAGAAGGCTCCCTAGTTGAGGTCCCATATGTTGAGCCCTCATTTTTGGAAGTCTTAATGTCAAGTCCAGGATTCCAAGGTCTCATGGCATATGAAAGAATGATATGAATTATGTGATATGATATGTGTTATATGTTATATGTTGTTTGCAAAATGATAAGTATGATGATGCATGTTACTCTCATGGCATGACTTTCCTAATCGAAATTGGCAAGTACAGTGACTTGAGTGTCCATAATTCATATCTATAGGAAAGATCTCTTCTTAATCATGCATGTCCTTGGTGTGTTCTTGCAAAAACCCATAATTAGTACAAGTGTGTACTAATCCCATAGAACTCTGAATTTTTAGGTGCAGGCACAGGTGGACGTTGAAGCTTACAGGTCGACGCTGAAGCTATCCGGACGTTGAGCATTCATTCGGATTTGGTAGGCCGTCATGCTTTCGAGGACGCTTGCCCATTATATTCTATTTTATTCCAGACATTGTACGGTGCCATTTTGGCAAGTACACACTTAATATAGTATGGAACTATTTCTTTTATTTGATAATCTTAATAATTGAGTGTTTATTCTGAACGTTTATGAGTTTAAGTAGAATGTCTTATACGAATGTTAAGTAACAAAAAGTTCAAATTTTCAGCTAAAATTAACCTAGATGAGTAACAATGATATGTAGGCTTGTCTGCGACCTCTGAGAGGTCAACGACGGCGGTCTCGTCATGGGTCTAGACTCCAGTCCAGACAACTTGATACATGTCGAATGTGAATATGACTTCTCGACCTAGTATTCTAAAGCTTCTTAATCTTGTATGTGTGATTGACATTTGACGTTGAACATTGTTAAGAATGTCTTTTATGTGGAACCTTCAACCTAGTTGGAAGGTTAGCATATCCTTAAAGTTGAAAGTTGTAATGGTATCCTTCTTATGTGAATTGTGGACTTAAGATTGGCTGGCTGAAACGGCATGAAATCATCCTTAGGAAAGTCATTGAGCAATCCTCTTGACCATTGTAGGTAACCTTAGTGAACCCTCATTGTATGGTGTAATGCGATTGGGCTGTCAACTAGATATGGAACCTCTTCATGTGCTCCTTTATTGAAACACTCTATTAGAACAAAGGCTAGCACCGAGTGAGTATTCTTGTGAAGTTTCTCTAACTAAGATGACTTTAGGGAACAAATAATTCCTCGATATTCCTTAACCATGTGACTATATGGGATATGTTCTAGTTCTACCAATTGAAAGTAGAACACCCTCTATCGAAGTAAGTTCGTTACTCTGGATTCCATGCATAACTAGTATGGTCTATGTTATTTATTGCCTATTATCATCATATGGGTAACCTACTACTGTTGGAGAAGTTCTATGAGGTTTAGGTGGTGATATGGGACACTATCTAGACACTGCACAGTTAGGGTATGAAAATGTTAGGGAGCAAGTCCCTAGGTCTTCTCCAAGATCATAACTTGTATGTCCTTATATTTTGAATGTATCTTAAGTGAACTAATAAAAATAATTCTTAAATTAGAAATCATGCTAATGAATAAGTATTCATCTAGGGTAACTTTAAGGATTGCCTAGTTAAGCTGTGAAGGTGGCATAGGAATGGTCTCTGCATGTCTTACCTAGTGAATTCTTAAGAATAACTATACATAGGAAAGTAAAATGATAAAGTAGACATGATCTAAGCATAGGTAGTATTAAGGATTATTTAGGTAAGCTTGGAGATAGTGTATGTCCGGCCTCTTCTTGAATTACTGAATTAAGTCTTTGATAACCTTTGGGAGGAGAATGTCATATCAGATATATTATTGTGTGTAGTGAGAATGATCTTATGCTATGTAGTCTAAAGGATCTCATAGGTTTGTGTGAATTGATTATATGGCAGGTCACTTCATAACTCACTCTAGTGAACCTTAGAATCATCTTTGTTAGGAGGATCTCATTTTTATATGTTTTGTGTATGTTAGTGATATGATATTGTGAAATGTGAATTATGGGTGAACATACAGCGAAGTCACTGTAAGGTTACTTTAATGTTTATATAAATTGAATATGATTTATAATGTGTTCTAAATGTGATTTTGGTATTTAAATGTGATTGTTATACCTTTAGTATAAGTTTTAATCAGAATGAGCATGTTTCTCATAAATGTCCATTTCTCAAGATTTTATGCATTATTCCATACTTAGTACATGCATTGTACTAATTCCATACATTTTTTATATCTAAAGTTGTAGGTGGAAGGTAAGAGGTACTTTCAAGCAAAGCTTTGAAATTAGGACTCTTTCAAGCAGAGTTGAGGTATTTCCTCACTTGACTCGAGGGCATAACTATCTTTAGACTTCTTTTATTCAAGTATTATAATAGACTAAGTATTTCTATATTTCGTATAGTATGAGTCGTGTACCAAGTATTCTTGAGTCAAAGATTGGCATGTGTTGAGACTTAGTATTTTCCTATGGTTTAATATGAAAGATGTTTTTAAGATATTTCGTGTGAAAAGTTTTAGTTCGACACTTCTTTTGATACATGTATGCAATGAATGATGTCAAAGGGCTTGTACAAGACCTCTTACAGGTCAAGTACACCGTGTCGCAATCCGGGGACATCATTTCTTCTAGGGTGTACTCGGGATGTGACAAATAGAATGAATTGGGCCTAGCAAGTAAAAATAGGGGGGGGGTTTATTCCATAAAATGCAACAGGGATTGTTGTACCCCGCGAAGATATGAAAATAAAATAGAGGTTATTGTTCCATAAAATACAACTAAGGATTAGTGTAACCCATAAAGATATGAAGAATAAAATAGGGTTCATTGGGCCCTAAAATTCAACCAGGGTTTCTTCTATCATGCAGAGACATGAAAAAAAATTAAGGATTATTGTGCCCTAAAATGATAGAGGTGAATGATATAAATCTCTTATAGAATCAAAAACATCAAAAACTTAACTTTGTAGCACTTGACTTTTCGTGAACTGCTTTTGTTTTACATACTTATTCATGTTGGATCAATTAAACACTCGTAATTTTTCGAAGTGATGGTTTGTTTGCGTCCTTGATAGCCAGTGAAAATTATCATTCACCTCTGTTAAACATTTTTACGGTTGAAGTTATCGGTGATTGAGAAAATTGCTCCAGCCTTTATCCATAATTTTTTTGTCATCCAACTTAATTATTTTCATCTAGTACCATATAGAGTCTATGGCATAACCATTCGGCTTTAGCTTTTTCCTACCATCTTAAATTTTTTCATGTGGTACCATATTGTGTATATGGCATAACATTGTTATTCTGAAATAAAATTCTTGCTTCAATGACATTCTTATACACCTTTTTTGGACACCTCATATAATGATTTAGGCTTTGTCTATTGCAATTATTAGGGTTTATCATAAATAACTCAATGTCAATGATGTTTCTACCAAATAATCTTTTAACTATGCTATTGAGAAATCATAGTAAATTTTTCTATCAGTGTTTCCTTTTGCATTTGAAGTAAGATTATACCAAAAGGGAGTCAAAGAATGTATAAGAAAAAGGAATAAAAATTGATGAAAGGAAAGATAAAAATTAATAATAAATAAATAGAGTTGCGATTAGATTAAGGTGTCGCTTTTGAGGAAAAGAGGGGCAAGCTTATCTGCTGGTATGTATCAACATTAATGAATCATTAAGTATCTTTAACTGGACGTTTAACTCGTCAGAGTTTTCTAAATCTCAAAATAAGTTGCACCTTTCAATCTTAAACCAAATACTCTGCCATGTTCATTTTTATACTGAAATAGTAAATATCTAAATTTGATCAATGGTCCCTTTTATAGATATTCACCAACCAATCACTATTACTAATCATCTCAAAGGTCCCTTGAGGGTTTTTTACCAATAATACTCTCTCGTCTTATTTATCTCAACTTCTCATCGTCTCAAGATTCTTTATATGAGGGATTTCACCTACAAGACTTTCTAGTTTTATTTCACTCAACTTCTCATTGCCTCAAGATGGTCATGAAGGTTTTTTTTTATAAGAATCTCATTTTATTTCTCTCAACTTCACATCACCTCAAGATGGACCTATGGATTTTCACCTATCAGACTCTCATTTTCATTTCTCTCAACGTACCCATTAGGGTTTTCACGGATTTATAAAACTCTCGCATTTTTCTAATTATTATTTTTTATTTATAAACCAATATCTTCTAGAACGTTGAATATGAAAATTCTTAATGATTGATGAAAAGGTCCTTATATGAAAACAAGGATAAGAGAAACTAGAATTGACTTATAATTTTTGAACCCTTTTTAATACAAATATGCCTCAATTACTTTGAGAATTGGGTAGTCATATTTTATTTAATAAATTAAAATATAATATATGCCCCAATTTCTTTGAATGTCAACCCCAAGATAGGGCTACCGACATATCCTCTTAATAATCAGGTGTATGTAGTTCTGTTGGATATTTCGGGTTTTTTGGTTCTTTTGTTTGATTTTATTTTGGGTTCTGATCATGGCCATATTTATATGCCCAATTACAACAAATTACCCATATTTAACGTTAGTTTAGATTTTTATCTAATCTAATTAGCATGTTTTTGTTTAAGATTGAGATGATTGCACACTAATGTACACGATTAGTGATTTTTAGTATTTCAAAGGGACATGATCATGTATTGGAACAAATAAGTAAAAGACGACAAGATGCAGCCAGGCGCGACACTGGCGTGATGCCCTAGTAACCCTGGCCCAGCAAGGGCTCGACGCTCTAGGCCAAGGTTGATTGAGGCTTGTTTCAAGCGCACTGGAAGCGCGACGCGTCAGCCTACCTGTCACAATTCTTGCATGGGTCCCTAACCCTGTGCGGAGTTTTTGAAGGAAATTGAAGTTAGAAGGAATCCATTGAAGTATAATTCGACACTATTTTCCTAATGATTATAAATAGACCCTTAAGGCCTCATAGTTAGGGTTCAACTTTTTAATTATTGTGCAAGAGCAAGAATTAAAGTTTGTAATAGGTTTTGATCTTCTAACTCTTTTATTTTTTTATAAATCACATGAGTAATTTTCTTTTGTGGTTTTTGAATAGTATGAGTGGCTAATCGCCCCCTAGTTCTGGTGCTGCAACTGCGAATCGAATGTTTAATATTACTGGTTTTTGAATTAATTCTTAGTTGTCAACACAAGTTACTTCTATTTTCTTGTTTTACTATTTTATTCTTCATCACCATAAGATACACTTATTCTCTAATCTTAAAATCGATAGAGGAGGGATTAGATAGACTTGAGGATATAGAGAGCTCGATCCACCCATTTGTTACGCCCAGATGAACAACTTGCTTGGTTATGAAATAGAATGAAATATATATGATCTCCAATATTCTTACTTATCCCCGCTGAACGATGTAGTTAGGTATCTAATTGGGGTAGGCGATGAGAGGTATATATCCCGACTCATATAATTAACCCTATAAACAGTAACTTCATAACAAAAATCATTTCTAAGTCAAAATTATGATGAATGAGATCCAACATATGCTACAGTTACAGTCTTGGAATTGCCTTTGTCTTTCTTGACACACCATCTTTAATTCGTTCAAAAGTAGTCGTAGTTAAAAAAAATAATCAACTCTTGATACTTTACTTCTACTTTCAGTTGCAGAACTAAGTCTTGCATATAAATTGATCATAAGGCCCACAAGATTGATAACTGGTTTCTAAAGAGAATCTATATTACTTGCGAGACCACATACAATTGCGTGTATATATGGGAGCAACAAATTTTTTGCATCGCTACCAGGGACATAGAAATTTATTTATATTCATTTTTCTTATATCTACAATTAGAATATTCATGTATTAATTATTTGATCTTAGCTTGTTTATTGCAAGCATTTGGCTTTCACGTCCTTCTCGGAAAGGAGATAAAGTTGATCCTTACAACGAGCCTGAAAGAGTTCTATATCAACGTAGAAAAATGAGGACCTCCGGGAAATCATGGTACTGATCATCAAGACAATCCACAGGATGTCAATAACCCAAGGATTCTGATCAATACAGAAAATATTGATAACCAAGGAGAACCCAATGAAGTTCTCATCATTCCAGCAAGACCAGTGCTAGATGTGGCATTCCAACACACCACTAGTCTGACATCTAGTAATAGGAAACCTCCATCAGTGGGAGATTTTTATCAAAATGGATCATGGTACAAATTCTCCATACTAATGGGTAATTTAATGGTGTCCCCTATGAAGATCTTCAACTCCACCACATGAACTTCATAGAGATCACTGATGCCTACATCCTAATTGGAGTCTCACCGGACAATGTGAGACTAACATTGTTCCTATACTCATTGTACGGAGCCGCAAGGCGATGGTTAGATTCTGAACCTCCAAACTCCATTAATACTTGGGATTTTCTACCAAAGAAGTTCTTGAGTCGATTCTACCCATCCAAGAAAACACCAAGCTGAGAGGTGAAATAACAAACTTTGCTCTAAAGCATGGGGAAGACATGTACCAAGCGTGGGCACGCTTCAATCAAATGTTTAATAATTTTTCACACCACATGTAGAGTAATGAGGTACTAGCTCATACTTTCTTTCAGAGTTTAGAATATAGTGATAGTGCTCTTCTTAATAGTGCAGCAGGTGGACAAACCCTATCTATAACAAGTGAAGCATTCTTGGATTTCCATAATTAATTGACGGAAAGGAACCAAGGTTATGAACGGGGAATTTCTAGAACCCTAAACCGAAAGACTGCAGGGATCATAGATATAGACCAAGATATTGCCATAAATGCAATAATAGATGCAATGCAACACAACATGCCCTTTAATTTAAGCAACTAACTCTACATCAAGAACTAGTTAACGTTGTACAACAATCACCTAATTGATGTGGGGTATGTGGTAGTGGAACCCATGGCACTATGCAATGTGAGGAAAACCCGGATTCTTTAAATTATGTGGGCAATGATCAAAGAGGCAAAGGCCAACAAAATTATGGTAATAGTTACAACCCTAGTTGGAGAAACCATTCTAACTTCTCTTGGGCTGGGAACCAAAACAAAAATAAGGAACAATGAGAAAATCAATACCGTACCTAAGGGGTTGGGTAACAATACCAAAATTCCAACCAAAGTGTCAATTCCAATGTACCCAAAGGGGTATGACCAATGAATATCTATTACAAAATCTCATGTCTAAAATAGGGATCAAGTTAAGTCCTATAATATATAAGATTGATGAGAACATCAGAAACATCCAAATGTCCCAAATGAGTTTAGAGGAAAAAGTTGTGCAAGTGGCTAATTCTTTGAACTTGCTTCCCCAAGTGCGCTGCCAAGTAATACTGAGCAAAACCCAAAGTAACTGCATGCGGTATGTACTAGAGGTGGGTTGCAGTTAGAGTAACTAGATCTAAAGAAGAGAGACAATGAGGTAAATACCAAGGAAAAGAAAGTGGAAAAGGTAGTAAAAAGTTCCAATGTTGAGGCACCCATTTCTAAAAAGAAGTTACCACCTCCGATTCCACAAAGGCTAAAAAAGCATAATGAAGATGAACGCTTTGATAAGTTTCTCTCTCTCTCCTGAAACAGGTTCACATTAATCTGCCTTTGGTTGATATGTTACAGGGTATCCCGACATAGGCTAAGTATGTGAAAGATATTGTGTCTAGAAAGAGGAGGCTCATGGAGTATGAAATTGTAGCACTTACTTAAAAGTGCTGATCTACAATCAAAAATAGAATGCCCCAAAAGTTAAAAGATCTGGTTAATTTTACAGTGCATATTACCATGGGGCAAAGTGTTCATGCTTAGGGATTGTGTGATTTGGGGTCAAGTATAATTTGATGCCCTTATCTTTGTATCTAAAGCATGGGTTGGGTAGTCGAAAATGAACCATTATTATCCTCCAACTTGGTGATAGATCCATTGCAAGGCTTGAGGGGGTAGTAGAGGATGTGTTAGTGCTAGAAGTGTCATTGATTTTTCCTGTAGATTTCGTGGTCTTGGATTTTGAACCCGATTTTGAAGTCCCATTCATTTTAGGACGTCCTTTCTTCGCCACGGGTAGGTCACTTATTGATGTAGCAGCTGGTCAATTGACCATGAGGGTACATTATAAGGTAGAAATGTTTGATGTCTACCATTCTCTGAGATTACCCTCTATTTATGAAGAGTTTTCTTCTATTACAGTGGGTTATCAGATAGTAGAGTCACAATTATTTATGCCTTATGACCCTTTAGATTTAGTGTTAGTAGGTCATAAGAAAGATGAAGACACAGAGGCCCAAGAAATAAAACTTTTCTAAATCTAGCACTTGTGGAGCCTCACAAGCGGAGAGTGGAACCTTTCGAGCTTGTGTTAGGGACACCACCCAAACCCTCCATTGAAGAGGCCTTAAAGGTGGAATTAAAAACACTGCTGACTCATCTCATGTACGCATTTTTGGGTAATAATGAAACTTTGTCTGTTATACTTTCTGCAGAGTTATCTGAAATACAGGTTGATGTGGCATTGAGGATCCTAAAGCGGAGAAAGAAGGCATTTGGATGGAAAATGGCTGATATTCATGGGATTAGTCCGGCATTGTGTATGCACAGAATCTACATGGAAGAAAATCACATACCTAGTGCACAACATCAATATCGACTTAACCCGTTGATGAAAGAAATGGTGAAAAAAATGGTAAGAAAGTGGTTAGATGTTGGAATTATGTATCCAATATCTGATAGTAAGTGGGTAAGTCCGGTGCAATGTGTTCCCAAGAAGGGAGGTATGATTGTGGATAGGAATGTAAAGAATGAGTTGATTCCTACTAAACAGTGATTGGGTGGAGAATTGTTTGAATTACCGGATATTAAATGATTCTACCTGGAAAGATTTCTACCGCGTTCCCTTCACTGATCAGATGCTTGACCGACTAGGAAGACAAGGGTACTATTGTATTTTGGATGGATATTTTGGGTAAAAACATATCTTGATTGTACTTGAGAACCAGGAAAAAACCACATTCACTTGTTCTAATGGCACATATGCTTTCAAACGCATGTAATTTTTACCATGCAATGTACCAGTGACTTTTCCATATTGTATGATGACCATTTTTCATGACATAGTGGAAGTCTTTCCAGAGGTGTTCATGGATGATTTCTTAATTTTTGTGAGATCTTTTTAGGTATGTCTCTAAAATCTTGATAAGTTACTTACTAGTTGTGAAGACACTAACTTAGTTTTGAACTTGGAGAAGTGTAATTGTTTGGTTAGAGAGGGGATAGAGTTTGGACACAAGGTGTCTAAATCTGGGTTAGAGGTTGATAAGGCCAAGGTAGAACTCATTTAGAAACTTCCCCCTCCCATCTCTATCAAAAGGGTGCATAGTTTTCCTTGCCATGCAGGTTTTTATTGGCCATTCATCAAGGATTTTTCAAACATTGCAAGATATAGATGTAGTATTTTAGAGAAGGAGGTGAAGTTTCACTTCGATGCAATGTATTTAAGAGCTTTTGAGGTGTTAAATAAAACTTAATTGGGGCTCTCATTCTCATTGCTCTTGATTAAGAATTACCATTTGAGTTCATGTGTGATGGAAGTGATTGGGAGTGGGTACAGTGTTGGAATAGACATAGAATAAAGTGTTCCACTCTATTTATTATGCAAGCAACACACTGAACTTTACACAAGCTAATTACACATTGACTAAGAAGGAGATACTAGCGCTAGTGTTCACCTTTGAGAAGTTCATATCGTGAGTGAACAATATCCTCCAGGTGCAACTACTAAACAAAAGAAAAAGCTAAATCATGATGCCAAATTCTACGTCTGGGATGAAATATTCTTGTTCAAACAAGGTGTCGACCGGATTGTGAGAAGGTGCATTACGGAGTCTGAGGTTAACACAGTACTAGAGAGTTGTCATGCAAGCCCATATGGAGGTCACCACGGAGCAGATCACACTGCTCATAAGGTACTACAATATAGTTTCTTTTGGCCCTCGCTATTTAAAGATTCTATTGCTTTTGTGAAGGGTTGTGATAAATGCCAAAGATTTGATACTATCTGAAGACGACACGAGATGCCACTTAATTAAATTTTGGAGGTTTAAATCTTTTAGGTGTGGAGTATTGACTTTGTGGGTCTCTTCCCACAATCAAGGGAAAACCAAAACATCCTTGTGGCTCTGGATAATGTGAGTAAATGGGTTGAGACTATTGATCTCCTCTCCAATGAATCAAAGGTGGTTCTCAAGTTCCTCGGGAAACACATCTTTACTGGCTTTTGCACTCCAAGAGCAAATATAAGTGATGGAGGTATGCATTTCATTAACAATCTTGTGAAAAACCTTCTTGCTAATATGGTATTCGTCTTAAGATTGCTACAATCTACCACCCACAAACTAGTTAACAAGTGGAGGTGTCGAATAGAGAAGTGAAGCAAATCTTATAGAAGACGGTGAATGCGCAAAGGAAAGATTGATCGGAGAAATTAGATGATGCATTGTGGGGGTTTAGGACTGAGTACAACACACTCATAGGGACTTCTCCATATCACATAGTATTTAGGAAAGCATGTCATCTTCCGGTGGAATTAGAACACAAGCTTAATAGAAATTCAAAAGTTGAACTTGGATACTGAGCTAGCCGGTAGAAGGAGAGTGAATTAGTTATATTAACTTTAAGAGTTTCGACATCACGCATATGAGAATGCCAAGCTATATATTGAAAAGACAAAGAGGTGGCATGATAAGATCATAGTAGCTCGTACCTTCAATTCGGGACAGAAGGTACTACTCCTTAACTCTAGACATATGTTATTCCCTGGAAAACTCAGGTCTAAATGGAGTGGTCCCTTTGAAGTGGTAAAAATGACACAAGATGGGGCTGTGGAACTAAAATGAAAGACTGGTCCTACGTTCTTGGTGAATGGGCAAAGAGTGAAACACTAGTTTGGTGTTGACTCAAATAGTGATCAGGAGGCTCTTGAGCTAAATGATGAATGTTCCAAGTTGAATTGTGCCACGATGTTAAATCAAGCTCTACATGGGAGGCAACCCGTGAATTCTATATAATCGGTAGTACTCTCACTTAATTTTGTAAGTTTAGCTGAGTTTTAAATTCTTAGGTGTAGAGTTTTAATTTTGTCTTAGTTGTTTGTTAGATAGGACATTAGATGTTAAAGTCAAAATTGCAAGAAAAGAAGTCCTACCATGACCAAAAATAAGGCGCTGGGTGGGAGGAAACCCACCATTATCATGTAAATTCATTTGGTTGATGCGCAGGTCATGGAAGGAGAAACCAATCAGAAAAAGGATAAATACGCAAACGAAAATCAGAGTGTGGGCTCTCACCTGGCGCACAACGTAAAAGGTTGAGTTCAGAGATTAATTTTTGGCGTACTAGTAGCGAACCGCGCCCTAAACGCTCCTCAACCACGTCAGAATGTCGATGGCAAAAGCATGAAGGGCTTAAAGCGCCATTAGGGGTGTCACATTGATAACGCTCAATCTTACTTCTCAAATAAGAAGTAAAGCGGTCTTATCAAGTAAAGAACCTAACTAATGAGGTTGGGATCGTTCCCACGAGGAAAATAGTTCAGACTTAACTTTAATCTATTATTACTATTATTTAGTCAAATATTTCCTTAGAAAACAAAAGTTAATAAAAGGGGGGGGGGGGTTTATTTCTAAATTAATGAAAATAAGTAACTAAATTAAAGTAACAACTAACAAATTTAAATCTTGGAGTTTAATCAATTAATAAAAGTAACTAGGGTTTAAGTGTTCCTCACAGGTTCCTAACTTGATAATTCTAACTATAACAATTCTTTCCTAGTATCTTGCATTGAAAGTGATAAGTTATGTATTTCTAAATCCTTGGTTCCGACATCTAGAAAATTTCACTCCGCACCTTGGTCCGACTACGTGTGTTCCTATACTAACCCTTACATTTACCTCATATTAAGCATTGTATTCGATATTTGACTAAGTTATTACCTCGTTCCAATCAACACTACCTTATTAGATAGTATACACTAAATTTATGTTGATAATTCTTTCCTATTATCTAACTCCTTGGTCCGACAAGTAGCATTAAGGCGATTTCTAACGTTGGCCATCCGTTAAAAAGACTTCTAAATGAAAGAATTATCAATACATGCAAAACTGTAACGACCTGTTTAGTCGTTTTGAGCAGCAGATTTTGATTTCTGGAAAATTGGCTGAGGAAACGGACCCCACGACGGAGCGTCACAGGCACGACGGACTGTCGCAGGGTCTCGTTTCAGCATACTTAGAATTCTGAAATTGGGTACTGAAAATCGACTCTCTGTAATCGGTGACGGACCTGCAGGACGTGCCGTCACACCCACGACGAGCCGTCGTAAGCTCCCGTTGCAAAACACTTCAACTCTTGAGAAATTGGTACGGGAAACGAGTCTCTGACCGTCAGGACGGAGGTGCAGGACGTACCGTCACAGGCGTGACGGGCCGTCACAGTCCACCTGGACTTTGGGGAGGTTGCGACGACCATCGTGACGGACCGTCGCAGGCACGACGGCCCGTCACAGGTTGCGCAAGTCCCAGGCAGAATCGGATTTCTTCACACGTTTTAAGGGACGCATTGGACTATTCTTTCCTTAATTATAAAGTTAGAGGGTTAATATTAATAAGTCTAATTACTTGGGGGTTAAAAGAGGTAACCTTAAGTTAATTAGTGGGTTTTATTGTCCTCTTT